>NW_027133798.1:0-123356 GCF_026122565.2 Emydura macquarii macquarii
GGGAGCAAAGACACCATTAGAAGGGCAGCTCTAGGACCAAGGAATTTATACTATCCGGCCCAGGGCAACCACCACACAGCACGGTTTAGAGCAAAAGGGCCTACAGACAACACAGGTGCAGGATACAGGGAAAGAGCCCATGGGAAGGACTTCTTCTGAAACATCTCCCCAAGACACATTACTGAAGCAAAGCTGAAAGGTGTCTGTGCTATTTATACCCACTCCTAGAACACAATTAGGGCAGGGAGCATTGCTCTGCTTACCTTTAAGCTAGAAAGCATCCATTCAAGAACAAGCAAAAGGCAGAGAGAAAAGTGTACAAAGGGAATCTGTTTCTCAGGGATGGGTGGGGGTGAATTCTCCATCACATGCATGCCCAGGAAGAGGCCATGAACTCTAGCTAATTGCCACTTGCCCAGGGCTGCATTTCCAACTGTTTCTATGGAAGCATGAACCAGTCCTTTCCTAGCAGCCTAGACCCCAGAGATCTTGCTGTCTAACACCAAAACCAGTGTCACCCATGAGTGTGAGTAGCTACAAAACCACACCACAGGCACCAGAGAGATTCAAGGTTCTGGCACAGATCCCGGTTATGTCTGGAAACAAAGGATGGCAGATTAGATCCGTGAAAAGCCACATCTAGTTCTATGCCCTGACAGGACTGTCTCCTACAAGTGACTGCCCAAGGTCCCACGCAGAAGATACCTTAATGCCACAGGGCAGGGTCCTCTCCTCAATTAGAAGTGGAAGGGACCGCTGATGGGGACTACACATAGGCAGCATTACACTCGCATAAGGCACAGGTAGTACAAGCAGACCTCACACTGCATGGAGGTCTCCCGCTGCTCCGCAATCTAGCATGGAAGGAGCTATAGATTCACTCAGAGGTTAAGGCCAGTCTGACACCCTGCACGTCACATTTCACCCATTTCCCTCTAACGAACCAAGTAAGAGCGGAGGTGCTGTGTAAATTAGCCAAGACAGACAATGAATACACTCAGGCAGACAGTATCCCCAGGGCCAAACACCAAGGAACCAGACTTCCCACCAAGGTACACACAGGAAGGGAATGGCAGAGGCTGTACTGTGTCACCAGGATGCTATGGGCCCTACTCACAGCCCTGCAACAACCAGGGGAGCTGAGCAGGTGTTACAGTTCCAGCTCAGAGCTCATGTCATGCTAACAAGGAATCCTGGGGGAGCCCCCTGGCTCCACAGTGGGGGAAACCTGGGCTACATAGCATTGGCAACCAGCCAGAAGTCAGGCACTGACCTTGGGATACTGAGACACCCACCCCCCAGTGTATCCCTGGGAAAATCCTCCCTCCCCCCAGACATGGCTTTTGTATAGGCTGATAAAAAGGTGGAGGACCAGCCCATACGAGCCATGAGTGGGTGAAACTCTGCCAAAGCAAAGCAGCATCAGGTGCCTGTATGCTGTCACCTGGAGAGAGAAGATATTTCCCATAACATTTGGGAGACTCCTAGCAAATATCACAACTTAAATCCCGCCATAAGCAACTACTACTCAACTCCAGGGCAAGTGGTCTCTGTCAGGTGACTAGTTTGAGAATTCCCACCTTCCCTGGGGGCCCAGAGGCCTGGGCAGTCTAAGCTGACAAGTCAGCAGCAGCATCCTTTCAGACATCAGCCATGGACAGGAGGCCATCTGGGGGGAATCCCCAGGCTGCCCCTCAAACGCCAAGGATGTAATAAAAGACAGGAAGGGAGCAGGGACCCTCCCTGCCCATCGCAGTGCCGGCTATTAGCCAGGAGAGTAAGGACAGGTCACCGGAGGGGTCACTTTCCATCTCTCTCTCTCTCTCTCACACACACCCCCTACCTGGGTGTGGCACAGACAGAGGGTCAGTCTGTTCCAGCCAACACACCACCCTGCTCCACACCCTCTGCCTGGAGAGGGCAGGAAGCTAGCTGCTTCCATCCTTTACTTCGCAATGGCAGAGGGAGTCACTAGAGCTGAGGGGAAAACCACTTAGGAGACCCAGCCCATACGTGAGAAGGCCAAGGGATTTGAGTCACCCCCACAAGGCTGCATGTGCTTGTATTTGGATTGGGTTCAGTGTCAGGTCCACCCTGGCGGTCCCCTTGGAGATGGGCTGCAGGGTAAACCATCCCAAGGGGATGCAGGGATCACAGAGCATTCTCTGCCTGTACTGTACAGCTCAGACAGACTCAGAATGAACCCTTCTTGCCTTAAGATCTGTGAGCCCATGAATCCACCCCCCCAGCTCCACAGACTAGGTGCAACCTCCCTTCCCTCCCAAAGGGGCAAGCTAGTGAACAGTGGTGGGAGCAGGCACACAGGACTGACGTGCCTGACTCACGCACACTGCCACCCACCATCCTCTGCCCAAGCATGACTGCACAGAACACTCACCCCGACCCCCAAGCCGTGACCCAGACCTGACTCCAATGACCCTGCGGCATGGACAGCCTAGCCCCCTCAGTGCAGGCCCCCCAGCCAAACACCCCCAGTGACTGGGCTGTTCCTGAGGCAGAGAAATAGCAGTGCAACATGAAAAGCACATTGAACTGGGGCAGGTCTCCGAGTACCCAGACACAATCATAACTGCAACACGTGGCAGGTGCAGATCCAGCACCCTGCCTGCCAGAGGCGAATAAAGGCACCCAAACACATGCCATGACAGCTGTGGCACCAGGAGTGCAAAAATAAGGGGAGCCCCAAATAAATAGTGTGTGATGGAAATGGATTTGTCTACGTAAATAAATCCAAGTCACCCAATGCACTTGCAGAAGGTGCAAATGGAAACACACTACATAACGCAGGAACCCCAGGAGCAGCAATCAGCACCCCCATTTAATGCACTGCTCAGGCAAACCATCACCACACACCTGAGTAGCTGCTCCACATGCCCTGACATCAGCAGACACAGTACGTATCTGAACCAGAGGGGCTGGGCCCTGCTTAAACAGTGCACTGCAGAAACACCAGGCACCACAACAGCGGGTACCACGAACCCCAACAGCGCATACACAGCACCCAATTCCTTTCCGTGGCAGGGTCCAACCCTCCCCCATCACGAGTAGAAAGGACTCCTGAATCCAAGCCTTCCCTCTCCACACAGTGACACTGGGAGCAAGATACACCTCCCCTCTCCTCCCCTCCCCGCCCATGCAAGCCAGGCACAGGCCCAGTCCCTCCCTTCACCCAGGGCAGGAAAGCGACCCTGTGTACATGAACCAAGCCCCTAATGCGTAACATGGGCCTGTGAAGAGACACCAGCCCCACTGGTAAGACAGCGCTGCACAGAGCACCCTGGCAGTGCACCCCGGGTCCCCATACACCCGCCCTGCAGCCTGGCCAGGCCAGGCTCCCCTGTGCACACAACAGCCAGTCCGGGCCGGGCCAGGCCCCCCTGTGCACACAACAGCCGGGCCCGGCCGGGCCAGGCTCCCCAGGGGGTGGCGCGGGTACCTACTTGTTGTGGGGATTCACATTCTGCAACATGCCTGCAGCTGCTGCTTTCCAGGGTCCGCCTCCGCCTCCAGATCCTGCGTCCTCGGCCGCCCCCCCCACTTTGCCGGGAGCGGGAGCAGGACGGGCCGGGGATCAGCGACACATGCCCGCGTTGCACCCGCCGCCGAGCATCACCCAGCCAGGGCGGGCGGCTACCCACACAGCGGACAGCGGGGGAGGCGCTGGGGAGGGGGATCAGCCTGACGCCCCCTCCCCTCCCCGCCGGCGGAGTAGAACCAGGCGCAGGCGCTCAGGCTAGCCGAGCCGGGTGCCGGGCCGTGCACAGCTGCGGACAGATGTGCTCCAGCTAGGCAAGCGGCAGCACCGGCACGGGGGTGGGGGCGCAGCAGCCCAAGGAAGCGGGGACTCGGCACCATCCACCGGGATTTACATGAATGGAAGCAGAGAAAATGGCGGCGGCGGCGGCTGAAGGGAGGGGGATGCGGGGTGGGGACCCCCTCTTCGGAGCCCCCGACGGGCTCCAAGTCCTGGCGGGATCCGCTCAATTTAGGGCCCGTTGGGTTCCTCGGAGCCTCCTCTGTCCGCAGAGGCCGGTCCCCGGAAGGATGGTCCCCGTCCGGGAGGCGGATGGCACTGGATTGTACTGGGATCACCGGCCCGGCTCCATCTTGGCTGCCCTGCCGGGGGATGGGGCGTTCTACAAGCACCCTCGAGGCCGCAGGCAAGGGTCTCTACGGAAGCCGGGAGGGTCCTGGGAACCCGTCGGTAGCACGGAGGCGGGGGCTGGGGGCCGCCCGGCGGAGGATGGATCCGGATTGAGTCCGCCCCCTTCGCAGACCAGGCCTCGACCAGCTCCTTCCTCCGCTTCAGCGAAATGGCGCCGTTCGGCCTGCCCCCGGCCGGCCTTATATAGACACCAGCTTGCCTCTGATTGGGTGGCGACAGTTCTGACATCATCCCGTCGTCCGGGCTTGCCCTTCGCCAGCTCATTGGACGGAGGCTTGGGAGGCGCCGCGTTCTGATGGGTCTCCATTACCGTCAGTCACGTACCCCCTCCACCCCGCCCCTTCGTAGGGCGCTCGAGCCGCCGGCCCAGGCGGCGCGCGCTGCCATTGGCCGGCGCTGCCATTCGTTGCTGGCTAACTGGCTGCCGAGTCACGTGGGGGCGGGGCGACCGTTGGAACTGGCAGTTGGAGGTTGTTGTTCTGCTCCCCGCGGGGGAGGGGGAGGGGAAGAGGAGGAAGCGCCATTTTGAGCTGCAGCAGAGAAGAAGGCGGACAATGAGCCCGCTGCTCCCCTCACACCGCGCCTGGGGCTCCCCACTGCCCGCCCCCCCGCGCCCCACTGCACAGCGAAACGCGCCAAAACCCCGTCACAAAAATGCCCCCCAAACCTCGTCCCCCCCAGCCGGACACCCCTCGGTGCAGACACGGACATTCCCCATCCCCTCCCCCACAGCGCAAGATACAGGGAGCCCGATCAAGGGGGGCTGGCACCCAGAATCCTATCAGAAACCTTCCCGACCGGGTGCCCCCAGAACTGCCCTGGCCCTCGGTGCAGCCCCTCCGCTCACACGCCAGCAGCGCCGGCCCCCCCAGACCCCCAGTCGGGGGCCCCTGAAATCAATCCCACCAGAAAGGCATCCAGACCCCCCAATGCCAACACCCCCCAGCTCCCCATCAGCACAGATGGCAACAGCACCGCCCCCCCCCCATCTCCCCACACCCCCACCCCCAGCACCCTGAGAAACCAGGGACCTCACGTCACCAAAACCCGGGTCAGAAACTCCCGCCCAGCCCCCGCACTCAATGCCAACCCTGGCCAGCACCGCTCCCCGTGCCTGGAGCACAAACCCCCCAAACAGGGACCGCTGCCCACCCCCCTTTGGCGCCGAGCACCCCTCAGTGTGAACGCTCATGGTGCCATTCTCCCTGACACTGACACGGGCACCACCTCACCCTAGGACCCATCACACAACGGAGCAGGGATGCTCCCCACAGGGTTAGAGCTCCCCACAGAGGGGGCAGGCGTGGGGCATCTCCAGGGCCCCCCACATCACAGTGATTAGCAAAGAGAAGCCACCAGGGATTCCCACCAAGCACACGGCCCCCTTCCCTCTCCAGGAAAGACGGGTTTCGGCCTAGAAATGGGTTTGGTTCTGTCTCCCCTCCCCCCGTTGTCAAGCTGTCTCCAAGGTGCAGGCAGCCGCCATCTTTGGAGCTCCCTCCACCCTCCGCCCCCCTTTAATATAGGCAGAAAATCTCCTCCCAAAAGCTCTCTGGAGGGCGGGGAAAGGGGACCGATTACGGGGTGACTTGTGGGGGCGTCTGGTGGTTTTTCACCCCCTTTTCCTGCGGGCGTGGGCTCCCTCCCCGCCCCTTGTCTCTCCACATTTCCTCCGCCCTGATCCAGTGCGATGGAAATTCCCCGCTCACGCTTCGGATCAGGGCTGAACCCCCAGATGGGAAGGGGGTGGTATGGGGGATCAGTGATGTCGGGAAGGGGGGTTAGTCCCACACACAGGGGAGGGTGTGCGTATCCCACCCGTGGGGTCTGTCTGCAGCGGCCATTTTACACGGAAAGCCCTAGCCGTCTTAGCGCAGGTCCCAGGCCCTCACAGCCCCCTGCAAGGATCAGGCAATGCCCCCGGGGTGGGACCAGAGGGAGACGGCGAGGCGCATGAGTCATTTCAGCCCCTGAAGTCACCAGGCCCTTGTGCGAGGCCGTCCTGTCCCACCTCCAGCTGCAGGCCTGCTCCCTCCCACAGCCGTGACACAGCGTTTTCACGGCCCAGCCGCCTGCTGCTGCATGATTCGCATCAGGAAAGGAGTTCAATATATCATCACGGGAACCGCTCTGCTGCCGTAACTGCAGCCATCGCTCCCGCGGGGCTAGAGGCGGATGTGGGGGGCGACCCTAGGGAAGTGGGGTGTTTAGCCCCATCGCTAGCCCCACTGACCATCCCCCCGGCTCTGCAGCAGTGAAGAGCTGCCAAGGGCCAGGCAGAGCTGAACCCCATTTTTCCGGGTTGTTTACACTCCACTCAGTGATTGCACACCGCTGCTTTGTCCTAATATTTGGTTTTTAGGATCTTTTGTGGTTGGGCCCAGCTCTCCAAGCCCCTCACCGGCACCAAACCCCGTCTGGGTCGCCCCCAGGGCTGCTTATCCCCTTTGCCCAAGGCCAACACGCCCTGGGCCCAGGTGAAACCAGCCCCCTCCCTTGTAACTGCACGGCCCCTTCCCCAGATCAGGGTGAAACCCAGACCGCAAGGCGAGATAACGCCCACCCCCTGGGAGCCCCACCACCAACCCTGAGCTAAGGGGACACCCTACTCACCAGCCCTCATGGGCTCCCCAACTCCCAGTAATCCCCCTCCAGGGATCCCTCCCGCCCGCTTGTCCTGCCTGTCCCCAACCCAGGCTCTCCCTGCCCCATAGCAATTAGCAATCCCCCCCCCATGGTCCCTCAGCCCCCTTTCCCCCCAGCGATACCCACCCTAGCTCCCTCAGCCCCCCTGCCCTGCCCTGACTGACCCCACCCCAGGCTCTCCCTGCCCCATAGCAATTAGCAATCCCCACTCCATGGTCCCTCAGCCCCCTTTGCCCCCCTGCCCTGCTGACCCCAACCCAGGCTCTCCCTGCCCCATAGCAATTAGCAATCCCCCCCATGGTCCCTCAGCCCCCTTTCCCCCAGCGATACCCACCCTAGCTCCCTCAGCCCCCCTGCCCTGCCCTGACTGACCCCACCCCAGGCTCTCCCTGCCCCACAGCAATCCCCACTCCATGGTCCCTCAGCCCCCTTTGCCCCCCTGCCTGACCCCACCTAGGCTCCCCCTGCCCCAGTGAGCCCCACCAACGCTCCCTCCCTGCCCCTCTCAAGACTGGCCCCTCCACCCCGTTTAACTCAGGTATTAAGACATATGCTAATTTATGCTAATTGCCCCCTCCAAGTTGTTCACTGCCGCACCGTGCACCCCCCAGCTCCCCCTCCCTTATTCGGCCCCACACAATGGGGGTGCCCCCACTGCACTATCAGACCACGTGACCCCTCGATTAGCACGAGGCCCACCGCAGCCTTTCCGCGCCCGTCAATCACCACCATCCTCGGCCCTCATTGGCTCAGAGACCAGCAGGGGGCGGGCACACGGTTGACTGACAGCTCCGCACCCCACGTGGCTCTCCCCCTCCCCCCAGCCCTTAAAGGGGCAAACACCGAGCACTCACCGGATTGGCTGCCGGGCGGACGGGCAGGCCCCGGCCCGGGAACGGGGTGGCGGGGGGCCATCTCCGCGGCCCCGGCGGAGCCCGGCCGTAATCCCCGCGGCGCCGCGGGTGGGGGCCAAGCACATCCCGGGGCGGAGGGAGGGAGCCGCCACCGACGTCACCGCCGCGCTGATTGGCCGCCGCGCTCACGTGACGCTCCGACTCGCTCTCCTCGCCTGCCCCCGCCCCTCGGGGGACGCGGCCCCCGCTCGCTGCTGGAGAGTCGCTGGGGGGCGCGCGGCGCCCGGGCCCGAGAAGCGGGGCTCGAATATGGGGGGGCGGCCCCGCCCCCCCCGGCTCCTGCTTGGGTTAATGTCAGCATGGCGGCCGCACCAGGTGCCCACTGCGCATGTGCGGGCAGGGAGGGGCCCGGGGAGCATGCGCACTGGGCTCCCGCGGCACAGCCGGCTGCCTCTCCCCTCCCCCCTCCCCGGGAAGGGCTGGGCGGGGCCGGCCGCGAGCGCGCTGCGGCGGGGGGAGGGGAGTGACAAAGAGGCGCGGACCGCGCTGCTCTCTGCAGTGTGCGGGGGTGGGGGGGGCTGGGAGCGTGCAGTGTTTGCAACGGCCCACAATGCAGCTGCTCATGCAACGTGATGCGGGGGGCGCGCTGCAAAGGGGGGGGGCAGCCTCGTGCTCTCTGCAAGGGCAGAGATGAGTAACGCAGTGAGCAATGCGGCAGTAAATGCAAGTGAAATCCTGCAGTGCCTGTGACGGGAAACCTCTGCCGGGAGCGAGTGTGCAAAGAAATGGGGGAGCAGGCCCAGCTGGGGAATACGGGCGCGCAGGGTGTGTCACACGACAACACTAGCGGGATGCAAAAAGAACTAAGCCCCTACTCCATCCACCACTGTCCAATAGTGCAGTGGGCGTGCAGCGCTTGCGCTATCCGACTGAAAAGTGCAATGTGCGGGAGTGCGCTGCAAAATATCCGTTTGCTCACTAATCACTAGTGCAAAGCACAGACAGCACGAGGCCCTGGGAAATTGAGCAAATGCAGCGTGAGCTAATGCAAAGCAAACATAACACAGCATGAAATGGTGGAAGGCAAAAGTAGAAGCCGTTTAAAATGGTTCTAGTCCTGCTGACAAATAAATACGTGATTTTATTCACACGAGTAACCAGGGCAAGGACTCTTGTGCTTAGAGTTAAACATAGGTCAGTGTTCGCAGCAGTGGGGTTTAAGCCCCTCAACATCGAGAGCCACAGGAACTCCAGCCAAAAGTCCCTGCTTAGCACAGCGGTGGCGGTGTAGCGCTGGGACCAAGGCTACTGAAGACTATGACAGGTTCAGGGCCTAATAATGCAATGGGAAACATACAGTCGTGCGGAATGAAATAATGCACTGTGAAATAATGCAATGCCGTTTGAGGCCATGTAAAGCAAAGTGAAACAAAACAATAGTCACTAATTCAATGCGCCATGAAATGGTAAAATGTACCCCAGGAAATAAGTCCAGGCAATACAAGAGAAAATACATTTGTTGCCAACGCTCACCATGTTATTGCAAGTCTTGTGATATGTGGTGGTTTTCTCAAAGCCCCAGCTCCTGGAGTCATGTTGTTATGTAAGAATCTCAGCTTTCATTTAAAAAACCCAAGTGTCTAGCTCTCTTGGTGTGGAGAAAGGGTTCAAAATACAAAGCTAAAAGAGAAATAAAAGATCTCAATACCTGCTATTTTAAAATGTCATTATTGTGAGTGGGGACTTGGCTGGGGAGGGGGTGGGGGGGCACTGACTCATGACTTTGGAAGACTTGTGCTTGGTGATGAGTGAATTTCATTTCCCACAATGCAGCTGGGATGAATTATTCATGGACTCTCAGCCAGAAGGACCCACTGTGATCCTCTAGGAAAAGGCTGCCTCCTGTGTACTCGGGCCATAGGACTGCCTGCCATTAATTCCTGGTTGAACTAGCGCAAATCTTTTAGAAAGACATCCTGTCTCGATCAAAACCTTCCCAATGATGAAGAATTCACAACAGCCCTTGGGAAGTTTTCCCATGGGTAATTCCCCTCCGTTAAAAAATGTGCACCCTTCTTTCTAGTCTGAATTCGTCTGCCTTCAATCCCCAGCTACAGGTCTTGTTAGCTCTTTGCTAGATTGCAGAGTCCTGCATTTTATCAAGTTTTTGGTCCCCATGTAGGTACCTATCGACTGCGATCACGTCACCCCATCACCTTCTGTTTGTGACGCTAACTTGACGGTCACTTGGAGTCTAGCACTGTCTGGCAGGTTTTCCAAACCTTTAATCTTTCGTGTGGCTCTTCTCTGGATTTACCAACATCCGTCTGGAACTGAACACAAATAACAGCACCAGTGCCAAAAACAGAGCGACAATAACCCCCTGTCGCTGCTCAGGATTCCTGTCTAGACACCCAAGCTTGCATTAGCCCTTTTGGCCACCGTGTGGCACTGGGAGCTCATGTTCAGCTGCTTATTCACCATGACCCCCAAGCTTTTCTCAGAGTCCCTGCTTCCCAGGACACAGCCTCCCCTTCCCCGTAAATATGGCCTACATCCTTTGTCCCTAGAGGTGTAACGTTCTAGTTGGCGATATTAAAACACACATTTGCTTGTGCCCAGTTTATCAAGTGCCCTGGATCGCTCTGTAAAAACCACCCGTTCCGTGACGAGGCTCCATTTTCTAGCTAGATCTAGTTGGTTTCAAACTTTTCTAGTTGGAAAAAAATTCCATTGAGTTTTTGGTTGTAAATTTGAATTGAAATTGAAACATGAATACACGATTCAACGCACAGAGCTGATAAACAGCTTGTACCTGGACAAGCAGAGCAGTCTGAACAGTATGAACGAAGAGGAGCTGCCTCCCGCTGCTGCGTTTGGTCCGACAGCGTCGGTGCGTTGCTTTCAGCCACATTGGCCGATCTGATCATTTCACCTCCTGATTTAAAACAACACTCCATCATCATCAGTTCCAAGGCCGCTGGTCACTGGTGTTTTATCACGTTTAAAACGCGAGGCCGAGAGTTAGCGCCGAATGGTGAAAACATACGGCCCACCTTCGCCCTCATGATCTCACCCCTCACCCCTCTATGAATTCGAATGCCCCTGTGATTTCAATTCCTAGGGAAAACAGCAATCCCCAGTCTGCAGATCCCGGCTCTGCACGGCCATGGGTTTTGTTTTGCTGAGTGGACATCCCTGAAGAGATCTGCTCCGGTTCTAGGGGTGAATCCGGAGCAGGGCTCTGGCCTGGGCTGTAACACTGGAGTGAATCCGGAGCAGGGCTCTGGCCTGGGCTGTAACACAGGAGTGAATCCGGAGCAGGGCTCTGGTCTGGGCTATAGAGGAGTCAGACCAGATGGTCACAAGGGCCCCTCCTGGCCTCGCCCCTCCCACGTCTCCCCTGCTCTTGGTATCCCGGCTGCCTATCATTGCCACCGGGCCCTCCGCTGGGAGCGTCTCCCCGGTAACAGGTGACGCGGCGGTGGCAGGGCCCAGTCATTGGCCAGGAGGTGGCGGGGCGCTCTGGGATTGGCCAGCAGCAGGCCGGGGATGCCCCGGCGCCCCGGGATGGGAGCAGAGCGCAGCCGGGCAGGGATGGAGGCGCCCGGGTGCTGGGGGAAGGTGCTGGCCCTGGTGCTGCTGGGGGGGCGGCAGCCGCAGCCAGGACAGAGGGTAGGAGCTGCCCTGACACGGGCGTCACAGACCGTGTGCGTGTGTGTGCGTGCGCGTGTACCATTGCACGGCCAGTGTGTGTGTGTGCGTACCATTGCACGGCAGTGCATGTTTGCACGGGGATTGTGTGCATTGCACACGGGGATTGTGTGTGTGCATATGGGAATTGTCTGCTTGTGTGCACCTACAGGGATTGTGTGTCCAAGAATGCTTGACTGTGTGTGCCCCTGGGGACTGTGTGTGTGTGTATGGGGGGGGTGTGAGTGTGTGTCAGGGGCTGTGTGTGTGTGGAATTGTGCATGCCTGGAGATTGTGTGCAAATAGGGTGTGTTATACTCTGTGTGCATGTGAGAGAGTGAGAGCTCCCCAGGAGTTAGCCATGTCTGCGTGTGTGTGTGTAGGGAGGGTTGTGTGAGTGTGTGTCCTGTTGTACTGTGTGTGTGAGGGAGCTACCCGTGCTCTGTCAGTGTGTGTGCGTGGGCAGTGACGGTATGTACAGGGGGTGGGGTGTTTATGTGTAGGGGGTGTTGTATCATGTATGGGGGATTGTGTATGCACAGTGATGGGATGTGTAGTAGTGTTATTCAGTGGAGCAGGTGTGTGTCAGATGTGTTCATGGGTATTGCAGTGTGTGTAACCATGTACATGGGAGTGTGATGTGGGGGGTAGATTTGTGTGTGTGTGATTGTGCACTCGGGAGTGCAAAGTGTGGGCTTGGGGTTGGTTGTGTGTGATTGTGTAGGCATAGAGTGTTGGGGGCATGGTGTGTTTTGTCGTTATGTGTGCACACAGACTTTGTGTATATATAGGGCATTTAATATAGGCAGAGGGAATTGCGTGTGCACAGGGATTGTGTAGGGGAGATTGTGGCTGTGTACAGGGTGAGTGTGTATGGGAAGAGTGTGTTTACATCCGGGTTGTAATGTGTGCTGTGTGTGAGGAATAGTGTCACTGTGGATGTGTGTATGGGAACACTATGTGGTGGGGGGCTGGGTGTGACTGGCGACTGCGTGTGTCAGTGGCTGTCGTGTGAGTGTGAACGGACAATGTGTGTGTAAGGAATGTGGATGTGCCTCTGTGTGTGTGTGAGACTGTGTGTATATGGTGGTTGTGTGAATAGAGTGTGTGTGTGCATGAGGAGTGTGTGTGAAATTGTGTGTGCCCAGAAAATGGGGGGTGGCTGTGTGCGCATGTGTGACTGTATGTGTGCAGGGGGTGTGTGTGTGCAGGGAGAGGTGGGGGGTTGTGTGTGCAGCGTGTGCATGTGCAGGGGGTGCGTGTGCAGGGGTGCGTGTTGTGTGTGCGGAGGGTGCGTGTGCAGGGGGTGCTTGTGCAGGGGGTGCGTGTGCATCCCCTTGCTGACGCGGGTCAGTCTCTCTCTCTCTCCCCCCCAGAGCCCCCGGCCCACCTGCTGTCCCGGGTGCTGTTCTGCGAGCCGGACCGCCCCACGCTGGGCCTGGCCGACACCTTCGACGGGGACCAGCTCTTCTGGTTCGACTTCCCGGGGGCGCGCTGGGAGCCCCGGCTGCCCGACTTCCAGCCCTGGCTGGGCGCCCAGGAGAGCGTGGGGCAGATCCGCAATGACTCCCAGCTGTGCCAGCACCTGCGCCAGATACTCAGCACGATGTGCGAGGGCGTCCTGCCCGAGGCCAAAGGTACCGGCCCCCGGCACCCGCGGCCCCCCAGCGCCAGGGATCACTGATACTGCCCCTCCCCGTGGCCCCCTGGTGCCCGCAGCCCCCCAGCACCAGGGATCACTGATACTCCCCTCCCCGGGGCTCCCCGGCGCCAGGGATCACTGATACTGCCCTTCCCCGCAGCCCCCCAGCGCCAGGGATCACTGATACTGCCCCTCCCCGGGGCCCCCCAGCGCCAGGGATCACTCACTGATACTGCCCCTCCCCGGGGCCCCCCGGCACCAGGGATCACTGATACTGCCCCTCCCCGGACCCCACAGCACCCCCTGCACAGGTGCCTGTACCCCTTCCTGTGGTATCCTGGCCCCCCCAGCCTCCCTCCCCAGGCCCCCCAGCACTTGCGGCCTCCCAGTGCCCCAGCCCCCTCTCTCTTGCGGCCCCCACCCACATACCCCCCGTGCTCCATCCCCCATGGTCGCTGAGCCCCCTTCCCCCGCAGACCCCCCCCTCACCGTCTCTCCTCCCCCTGCAGGCACCCCCATGGCCAACGTGTTCACGGCCCAGCCCCTGGAGCTGGGGGAACCCAACACCCTCATCTGCCAGGTGGGCAACCTCTTCCCGGCCTCGGTGTCCGTGTCCTGGCAGCACCACGGGGAGCCGGTGAGCCAGGGCGTCAGCACCACCAGCCCCTACCCCACCGCCGACCTGGGCTTCCTGCTCTTCTCCTACCTGCAGTTCACCCCGCAGGAGGGGGACGTCTACACCTGCACCGTCACGCGGCCCGGGGACAGCTTCTCCACCGTGGCCTACTGGGGTGAGAGGCCCCCCGGACCTGATGCCAGCCCCTCCAACCTGGATTCCCTTTATACCCAATTCCCCCCCGCCCCCCTCCCCATACCACCTGCCCCGCTGCCGGGAGCCCCCTGACCTCCCTCACAGCCCTGGCCTCACCCTGTATTTTCTCCCCCCCCCCCACCCGCCATGTCTCTAGTGCCCCAGAACCCGGTCCCGTCAGAGCTGCTGGAGACCGTGCTGTGCGGCCTGGCCATCGCCCTGGGCGTCTTCTTCATGGCCACGGGGACCGTCCTGCTCATCAAAGCCCGCCGGCCCATGACCACAGGTATGCCCGGCTCCTGGGTGCTGTCCTAGCTGGAGATGGGGGGGTCCTGTGAGATGGCGGGTGGAGGAGGGGTTGGGAGCCAGGACTCCTGGGTTCTCTCCCTGGCTCTGGGAGGGGTGGGAGGGTGTAGTGGGATAGCACAGGGGGGTTGACAGCCAGGACTCCTGGGTTCTCTCCCTGGCTCTGGGAGGGGCGTGGGGTCTGGTGGGTGAGAGCAGGGGGGGCTGACAGCCAGGACTCCTGGGTTCTCTCCCTGGCTCTGGGAGGGGTGTGGGGTCTGGTGGGTAAGAGCAGGGGGGGCTGGGAGCCAGGATTCTGGCTTCTGTCCCAACCACTGAATCTCCTTTTTCTGTGTTTTCACCCCCAGAGTGAACCCCGAGTGGCTGGAAACGCCCAAAGCACTAGGAGGAGATGCCCCATGTTCCCTGAGCCTCTCCCCCATTCCAGCCCCCCACCGCCCTTGGGAACCGTGGGAAAGGCAGCTCCTGGACCAGCCGCAGTCAGCTGGGAGCTGAGACCGGACGCACTCACCACACACGACACATCCGTGGGAACCCGGCGTTGTGCTGCAGTGACAGCATCTCCATGGGGGGCGGGAAGGCAGCGCTCTGCCCCCTACAGAACACCAGCAGTGCTGCGTGCCAGGAGCAGACTCCGACCCCCAGCCCGTGTGAGGGGTCGCCCCGGCGTATCGGTGCCTTATCCTGCCTCCTGCCAATAAAGGCCTATTTTCTGGAGCTGTCCTGCCTATCTCCTCTGTCCCCCCCCCCTCCACGCCCCACATCCCCAGCAGGGTCCCTGCAGGACAGGAGGGGGGGTGAGAGGGGAGCTCACACGCTGTGGCCAGTCCAGCCCTCAGCCAAGGCTGCTGGCAAAGGGGCCGGTCACTGCCCATGCCGGGGGCACCTGCCCCGCTAGGATCTGGGCTGAGACCCACCTAATTCATTACACGGATCAGAACCCCATTCCCCATCCCCTGAGCCACCCAGTGCCCCCAACCCTGGGCTGGATTGGGACCAGCGCCCCTGGCAGGGCGAGGCCCCGTGTCCGGTTCCCCGCCTCCCCTGAGCCGGCCAGACCCCTCTGGCTAATCAATCCTGCGTCTCCGTCAGCGAGGAAGTGAAAGTGTCTCCAGCCCGGTCACTTCCTCCGCCCTTGAGCCCAGCTGGTTTCAGGTCCCCTCGCAGCCGGGACGGGCGCGGAGATCCTGGGGCCAGGCCCAGCCAGAGGCCTGTGAAGTGCCGGGCTCCACTTCCCCATGGCGTGGGGGGCGGGCTAGGGGAGATGTGTGTGTGGGGGGGTGTTGCAATGCAGCCGGCACCGGGCCAAGGGGAAGCTGGGCCCAGAATAGGGGAAGCAGCAGAAAGGGGGTTTCAGCCACGCCTGGGCCAGTCTGGCCCACGGGGGAAGTGAAATCCCCAGGTTGGGACACACGGGGGGGGGCACCCCTGTCCTGGCTAGGGCAGCCTCCCTTCCCCCCAGCTACCCCCTCTGCCAGGATCCCCTCCCCCAGCTATCCAGAACCGCCCCCTCGCCAGGATCCACCCCGCCGCCCCCGTCACGCTTCCCACCCCCATAGCCAAGCCCTCAGCCACACGTCTGGCACCGTGCCCCATGGCCGCGCCGTGCCTCAGTTTCCCCACCTGGAATGCGGGGGGGGTGTCACTCGCAGAGCCCCATGCACGGGAGGCCCGGGGAGATCAGCCCAGCACAGAGCGCGGCCCGCCCCGAGGCTGCGGTGATGGGCGGCGGGCTGGGCGCGGCGCAGGACACATCTGCCGCTCAGGCTCCGGGCTCAGCCCTCTCCACCCAGCGACTGATGACGCCGGCGGCGGCGCCGGCTGCCATTGGCTCCCGGGCGGGCGGGGCGGGGGGGTCCGGCACCAGGCGCGGGGCTCGGGACACCGGGACCTTGCCTGCGGGGTCCGGAGCCGGGAGCGGTTTGCACCCCCAGCCCCTGGGACCCAGAGCCCCCTGCAGAGCCCGGGATCCAGGGAGAGAGCTGCACCCCCAGATCCAGGGATCCAGAGAAAACTGCACCCCCAGAACCAGGGATCCCAGAAAGATCTGCTGCAACAGACCCAGGGATCCCAGAGAGAACTCTGCTCCCGGGACCCAGGGGATCCTGCAACAGACCCAGGGATCCAGAGATCCCCCTGCAGATCCCAGGGATCCCAGCGAGAAATCTGCTGCAACAGCCCCAGAAAGCCCAGAAAGAACTCTGCTCCCGGGACGCAGGGATCCACTCACAGACCCAGGGATCCCTGCGAGAGAGAGATCTCCTGCAACAGCCCCTGAGATCCCAGGGCCCCCCCACCACGCCAGGGATCCCCATTACCGGATCACCCCGAAGCGCCTGGGATCCTGAAGCAGAGCAATCCGCAGCCCAGCATCCACAGCGACCTTCTCCCGGAGCACCTGGGATCTCCCCTGCCCCCCGTGGAGCCGGGATCCCACAGCAGAGCCAGCGGAGGGTAGGATCCCAAGCGATCGTCCAGCCGGATCCCCGGGGCGGGCGGCCCCAGCACAGCCCCGGAGCTGGAAAGTTGGCTTTAGGAAGCTGAGACCCAGCGAGCTGAGACCTGCCCTCCGGTACCGAGCCGGGGATCCCGAAGCGCAGAACCACCCTGGACCGAGAGGGGCCGCCATGAAGCTGGTGCTGTGGCTGCTGTCCCTGGCTCTGAGCCACCACGCAGCAGGTGAGGGCCCCCGTCAGTCACACGGGCCTTGGGGGAGCCATAGGTCTCTGCCCCCTTCAACACCTCCCTGGGGTTCCCTGCTTCAGGGACCAGCCTCGATGGGTCTGACCACCACGTTCCCAAGCGCTGCACCCCAGGGGTCAGCACCATGCTGGAAATGTCAGGGTAGGGCTTAACCCCCATGAATAATCCTTAGCGGGCAGCGTTTGTGTGTGGATGGGCTGTAACCCTCGTCTATATCTCTAGCGGGCTGTGTCTGTGTGTGGGTGGGGGTCTAACCCCAGCCTATAACCCTGGGCGAGGGGGTTGTATCTGTATGTGGATGGGGGTATACCCCAGTATCTAACCTTGGGGGGCTGTGTCTGTGTGTTGATGGGGGTCTAACCCCAACCTATAACCCTGGGGGGCTGTGTCTGTGTGTGGATGGGGGTTTAACCCCAGCCTATAACCCTGGGGGCTATGGCTGTGTGTGGACAGGGGTATAATCCCAGTTTATAACCTAGGGGGCTGTGGCTGTGTCTGGATGGGAGTTTAACCCCCATTATTCCCAGCACATACGCCCAAAGCAGGGCTCCGCAGTCACAGAGGAACCACCTGGTTGGGGTTTAACCCCCACATTCCCTGGTCTACACCCTGGGGCCTGGCCTAGTGTGGAACCAGGTCCCATTTGTCCCCATCACGCCGACGTCCTGCCCTCCCTGAGCCAGCCCTCCGTCACCCCACTCCTGCCCCCCGATGGCCACTGTCCCACCCTCCCTGTCCCCATATTCCCGGCCCCCCATGTCCCGCCCGCCCCGCCCCTGCCCCGAGTCCCCTCCTGACGCCCCGCTACCCGCAGGCGGGTTCCTGATGCACCTGGCCAGCGAGTGCCCCCTGGCGGCCAACGGCTCCGTGCTCTGGTTCGGCTTCTCCTTGGTCTTCAACAAGAACCCGCTGGTGTGTTACAACGAGCAGGACCGGCTCTTCGAGGCCTGTGACATGGGCCTGCTCAACAAGGTGGCCCAGAACATGACCACCTTCCTCAACCGGGACCCCGGCTGGCTCCAGCGCATGGCGGGGGGGCGCCAGGCCTGCCAGAGCCAGGGCCAGCGGCTGTGGGGCCAGACGGCGCAAAGGATGAGTGAGTGGGGGGCTGCGGGGCCCCTGGCACCGGGCTGGGCTAGGGAGAGCAGGCTGGGGGGCCCATAGGTCAGATGGGGGGTATACCAGGCTGGGAGGGGCCATGGGGCTGATGGGGGGCAGGATCTTGGGTTGGGAAGGGCTGTGGGGTTGATGGGGGGATACGGGGCTGGGAGGGGCCGTAGGGGGGAATCCCCGGCTGGGAGGAGCCCTGGGGTTGATGGGGGGATACGGGGCTGGGGGGCCTGTGGGTCTGTTCCCAGTGGGGGGGGCAGGTGGGGGTACCAGGAACCGGTCCATACACTGACCCCCTGCCCCCCCCCGCTGGCAGCGCGCCCTCACGTCCGCATTGTCTCCACCGCCCTGGCGAACCCCGCGGGCGCCGTGCGTCTGACCTGCCACGTCTGGGGCTTCTACCCGGCGGCCGTGCGGGTCAGCTGGTGGCACGACGGGCGCCTCGTGGACCCCCGGCAGGACAACCTGACGGCGGCGCTGGCCAACGGCGACTGGACCTACCAGACCCACGTCACCCTGCTCGTCACCCCCCAGCCCGGGGACACCTACGCCTGCCGCGTGCAGCACCCCAGCCTGCCCCAGGACTACCTGGAGGAGTGGCGTGAGTCCGGGTGGGCCGGGGAACCGGGGGGGGGGGGGGAGCTCATGCAGTGGCAGTTCAGGGTGGTTGGGGGGCAGCAGGAGGGGGTGCAGGGGAGGAGAAGGGGTGCTGGGGGTCAGTGGTCTGGGGCAGGGGTCTGGGGGTGAGAGCCTGGGGTGAAGGAGATCTGGGGGGTGGGGTGTCTGGGTAGGGCTCCGGCTGCAGGTGCAGGGGGACTGTGGGGGGCTCCCCAGTCCAGCCCCTTTAACTCCCCTCTGATGCCCCCCCAGGGCCCGGCCTGTCCCCAGGGCTGACGGTCAAGGTCAGCGTGGCCGTCGTGGTGCTGAGCCTGGGCCTGATCTTCCTCATCACCGGCATGGTCTACTGGTACCGCGCGCCCGCCCCGGGTAAGGAGTGGGGGGCCTGGCATGGGGGGCGGGGGCCACATGTCCCTCGATCCTAGGGTCCCGAGCCCCCCAACCCAATCCCCCAATGTGGGGGATGTCCCCAGGGTTCCTGAAAGAGATGGGCACCCAGGGACAACGTGAGGTGCGCGTCCCGGGAGCCAGGTGTGTGTGTGTTGTGTGTGTGTGTGAGGTGCCTACCTAGCGCCCCTGCTGGCTGGGCAGGGTACGTGCAGGGGGCAGGGTACATGGCGGGGGCAGGGTACGCGCGGGGGCAGGGTACGTGCGGGGGCAGGGTCTCCTCTGACTAACTGTTTCCTTCCCCTTTCCAGGTTATTCTCCCCTCCTAGGGCACAACTATCCCGGAGGTAACAGCTGTCTGTCTGGCTGTGTGTCCTGTCCCACATCCCCCCTCCATCCCGCCCCACACCCCTCCCGCTGTCCCTTCATCCGTCTGTCCCCTCATGGACCCCCCTCCCTCCGTCCATCCCTCCATCCGCTTCTCCCGCTGTCTCTGTCTCTCCATCCGTCCGTCCGCCGCTCCGTCACGTCTGTCTCTCTCTCTGTCCGGTCCGGCTCACTCACGCCTCCCTCGCTGTGTTTACCCTGCAGGCAGCACCTAACGCCCCTGGGCTCCGCGACTAGCCGCGCCAATCCCCCCGCCCCGTGGAGGACCCCGGCTCATCCTCACCGTCACACACAGCTTCGCCGCCCCACCCCCGGAGTCGGGATCCGTGTGACCGAGGGGCGTGGCTCAGGACCAGCTGGGCACCCCAGCGAGGACGGCTCGGACCAGATCCCCCCATGGAGCCCGTATGGACCAGCACCTCCCCCCACGGCTGTATATCCTGGGGCCTATACACGGCTATAGAGCCCTCCCCTTCCCCGGCTCAGAGTCCCTGATCACGTAGGACAAAATAACGACACAATGGCCTGATAACTGACCTCAGGCCCCAGCCCAAATCAGCCTGTCTAGTCTGTATAGACCAGCGGGCCAATACAGAGATATAATGACCTGAATACAGGCCCCCTCCCCCGTTCTCACCATCTCCCCCACTCAGAGCCTGAGTCTATGCAGCCCCCCCCCCCAACCACGCGCACACACACGCCTTGCACACCTGGCTGTGTACGCTGTGGCCCATAGATGGAGATACAGACCAGATTACAGGCCCCCACATCCCTACTCCCACCCGACTTAGAGTCCCTGAGCCCCCCAGGACTGCCCCCCGCTGTGTATACGAGGGCCCATAAAGGGATAGAGGACCCCCAGTATAGCCCCCCACCCCCACAGACGCTGCCCCCTCCATCCTCTACAGACCAGCGGTCAATACAGGGATATAATAACCTGATCCGACCCCTGCCCTCACCTGCTCCCTCAGCACAGGGGGTGGGCCCGATTCCCCACGACTTCTAGCCCCTGCCCCCCCCATACAATCCCACTCACCCCACCAGGGGTCACCTAAGACCAGGATACCCACCTGAGACATCACATGATCCCCATTACACCCCTGCCCCCCCCCCCGCCAAGCCTGGGGCCAACTCCCCTCCCCCCCCCGGCAGGCAGAAAATTCTCACACCCTCCCCTTAGCCCCCCCACCCCCAGTCTGGCAGCAGATCTCCTGTCAGGGGAGCGGGTGCCCGATCGGGGGGGGGCCGAGCACGTGTGGGGTGCGTGGACAGGATGGCTGGTGTGATCTGTAAACCCCCCCCCCCCCCCCGAATAAAGATCCTCGCTGGTGCAGTACGGACGGCTCTGTGGGCAGCTGCCATGCCCCCCACATGGGGGGGGGGAATTTGGAGAGGGGGCTAGGAATGTAGCACTAGATCCCCCGCCCCCCCGATATCGAACCCAGGAGTCCTGGCTCCCAGCCCCGCTCCCCCCCCCCCGCTCTGACCCACTAGACCCCCATGCCTGAGCCGGGGAGAGAACCCAGGGGTCTGGGCTCCCAGCGCCCCCAGCCCCGGTAAGGAGCGTGTTTGCAGCCCCTCCCTGCACGCTCTGGCTGTGGGGCTCCAGATGGTGGGGCACAGACAGCGGCTGATGGGCTGCGCAGAGACGGGGCCACTAGCGAAGAGTTTTTCAAGGACCGGTCCCCAGACCGGCCCCGGTCCCCGAGATCGCCCTGGCACAGCTTAGGCAGGCTGCAGCCCGGTCCCTGGTACCGCCAAGGCTGAGACACGCTGCCAGCGTCCCCGGTAAGGTCCCCTGCCCCGGACCGGCCCCCCCGGCGGCGTGAACGGGGTGTTTGCATTTTCCCGCTGGGGCGGCCCTGCAGCGACGTCACCCCAAAAATCCAGGACTCCGAAGAGCTTCAGTTCCCAGCAGCTTTATCGGACAAAACCCGGGCGCTGGAGGCCCCGCTCTGAGCTGGGGGTGCCCCCCCATGGCACGGGTCCCAGCTGGCGCGGGTACAGGCGGGGACGCCGCTACAGGGGCACGAGACCGCCGCTGCCAGGACCGTGCAGCCCCCCCATTGCTGGCGAGATCCTGCTTTGCCAACACAGGCCCTGCTGCGTAAACCAGCATCACGCCTCCACAAGGAGCCCCAGCTCGTACGTTGCCCTCGTCCCTTTGCAAAGGAGGGTAGCTCATCCCCCATGGCACAGATGGGGAAACTGAGGCACGGGGCAGGGATGCGGCTGGCCCAAGGTGACCCTGCTGGCCAAGCTGGGAATAGCACCCGGATGTCCTGAGTGCCAGTTCAGTGCACTATCCCCTTGTCGCCGGCACCTAGCGCTTCCCAGGTGCCAGCTGGGGTGCTGGTGAGGCCAAGAGCTCGCTGAGCATCACTCTGGGCTGCGAGGAATACAAGTCCCCATGCTCCAGGGCATAAGTAGGTGGCTACTTGATGGGGGAGGGGGTTAGTGCCCCTGGGGATGGGTCGGCCCATTTATTATGATTAACAATGCCTCTGCTGCTCATGCAGCTGGCGCTGACTGTGGTGGCGCCCAGAGACTGGGCTAGATGGGTCCCCCGCAGTGAGGCAATCCCTTGAGTCCCGCCTTTATTGACTCTTTAGGCTTTCACCTGTCTCGGGTGATGCTGGTGGGCAGAGGGCAGGCGCGCTGACGAGCTCTCCATGCTGACGAGCTCTCCCGACCAGCAGAGGCATCTGCCCCAGATTGTAACATCCGGCAGCAAAGCGGGGGGCCCCTGTACCTCGTCGTGGAGGCAGGCGCCGGTCACCCCTGTCCGTGCCTGGCCGGACGAGCGCCCAGAGTTCAGCCCCACATTGGGCGAGGGGCAGAGTGGAGCAGGGCACCTCTCTTTGCCTGCGGGGCCAAGCCCCGTGTCCGGAGAGAGGCTGCGGCAGCAGTACCAGCAGGTGCGACGGTTCCCCCCGTACCCGGCCCCATCAGCAGAGCCCACGGACATTCACAGCCCTGCTCCCCTAGAACCATGCCCCTGTCGACCAGCAGGGGGAGTCGTGTGACTTACGCTGGGAGACACCCCCCCCTTCCCCAGGGCCTGTGGAACTCTCTGCCCCATGAAGTGAGACCAAGCGCTAACCTCACTGCGTTCACACCCCACCGCCTCGCCCGGCATCTCCGGGGCCAGCTCTTCACTCTCACACGTGTACAGACGCCCAGGCCCACACCAAGCTTCAGTTCTTACATGCCTGGGAGGTGCCTGGACACTACGGTGATGGCCACAGAAGGATGTAGATTGATACAGAAACGCCCAGGAGAGAAGCGGAGGTGAAGCCCTGGCTGGAGAAGGCTCCTGCGACCGGTGACTTGGAATCAACTCGCTGCAGGCGAGAACGCAAACCCGCAATGCAGGAGCCTGGGGCCCCGACACCCAGAGGAGGAAATTACTGTGACGATTGTCCCCAAAAGCAGGGGGGAGTCAGGGGACAGCAGCTGGGCAGGGTCTGTCTGTGCTCAGACCCTGGGGATCTGCCCCTGAGCCAGAATCTTCTCCAGTCACTGCTGTGGAGAGAAGAAAGTCATCTGGGGGGGATCCCAGCCAGACATCTCCCTGGCCAGCGAGGCGGCTGGTCTGTGCCTGACCAGCTGGGGTGGGGAGAGAGATGACCTGTGCTGGGGAGTCACCTGCCCCCGGCTGGCAACGGACACGGGGATCGAACCCCAAACGCAGCCTGTCACCCTGGCCTGGCGGGGCGGGGGGGGGGAGGGGTCGTGTGTGCCCCTGACGGCTCTGGCTTTTCCTCACACTCCGGCAGCTCCCAGACGGCTGGTCCAGCCAGTAACGTGCCGTTGGGGTGACATGGGGAACTCATGCAGCCCAGCGTGGCTCCATGGGGGAGGGGAATCGGTGCCTGCAACCAGTCAATGCTGGGGTCCCTTCTCCCCTCGTGAGGACTCCCCCCCCGTTACACTTATAAAATAAACAGCAGGATCTTATTCAGGGGATAAGGCAGTATGCCGCGTTCATTATGAATACAAAAAAAGAAAAAACATTTTAAAAAGCAATTGCACACACACACACACACACACACACACACACACACACACACACACACACACACACACACACACACACACACACACACACACACACACACACACACACACACACACACACACACAGTTCTGCAGGAGGGGTATAATTACCAGTCCCTGCGTTGCCCAAGCTGAAATCACTGGCCAGGTGATTCAGACACGAGGGTGGAGCCGGGCTCTGTCGGTCGTGACACGATGCTCCTTGGGGTTTTGCAGAATGAGCCCAAAGTCTAGATTTCTTCACCCCATTTTTATACTTATCCATCCCCATTTGGGTCTATGGATCCTGCCTCCTTCTTTGATGTAATCATCAATGACGTTTGGTATCGCACGTGTGACAGCGTTCTCATCATCCCTTCACTCCTGTTTCACACTTTGTTCCCGTCCGTCCGTGGGTGTTAACTCCCCTGTTTTCTGGGGTTATCTTGATCTTCGGCCATCTGGGTTGTAAAAGTTCTTTAAACAAGAGCATCTTCTCTCCCTCCTGCCCTTGAAGACCCATTATCTCAGCAATTACTTCCCTGACTCAAACTGCATTCACTCCTGATTCCTACTTTCTAAAAATCATTACCTCTGTATCCCATTACATTGGCACCCCATTGTATACTCACTCACTAACATCATAAAATCCTTACACCAATTCTATCAACAGTAACTATACTAAATGAAAAGACAAGAAATCTCACTTGCCCTCTCGTTGCCCCATGATTCACACAGCAGCCACATTCCTGACACGCACTGGGCACTTTCCTCCCCTTGTAAATCGTCACAAGTGGGTGTTCCCAAGCAGTCACTGGCCGGTGTTTACTGGCAGGGCCCCAATGTCTCACACACGTTAAATCACAAACGGTTTAGGCAGGCTGTTCACACTCATATATAGGAGCGGTCAGTTATCATAGCGGAGCCTGGGCTGGCATGAACAAACATTCAGTGTGTCCGGAACATCCCCATCTATTTTTGTTCTTTCTCAGTGTGAGGATTTGACCCTTAAGCTCCAAATACGTATCCATGGTCTGGGCCTGCTCTGGTTCAGGCCTACATCACAGTGCTGGGACCTACACCCCCGCACCCATAGTGCACTGGGGTGTCTGGGCCCCGTGCCCAGGGTTTACTCACTGGCTGCCGGAGTGTAGCTGGGTTTGGGGGGGCCTAAAACACAAGCAGAGAACGAGGATCAGTGCAGGGGAGCAGGGTGACCCCACCTTCCCCAGACACAGGGCTCCCCGTGACCCCCACTGCATCTCACCCAGACCAGCCTGACCCAGTGCCCCCCCAGCAGGTCACATGGCACCTGGCCAACGACAGAGCACACTCTGCCCCCAGCAGGGCCGGGCTATGGTGATTGGCCCTACCCCATGGCCATGGACATCTCCTTGGGGGCAGTGGCAGGAGCCATTCCCCCTTGGGCTGTCTTGGCCACCCCACTCCCCAGACCCCCCCACATCCCAGCTCCACGGGGACCAGCTCCTACCTACTGATTTTCTTCTCCACAGGATGACTCTGGCCCCTACGGCTCCAGCCAGAACCAGCATGGCCAGGACAATGGTGGCCAGGACCCCAGGGGACAGGGGCCCCTTCTTCCCAGGGGCTGTGGATGGAGAAGGGCACAGGTCACCGAGGGGAGCACCCGCTGGGGCCTTCCTCCTGGGGCAGCCACAGGCCTTTGCCTTGAACGTCTCCCAAACACCCCTACAGAGACCTGGCCTCCAGGAGAGGGGAAAGGCCAAGCTGGGAGGTGGACGGGGATTGGTCATGAAGGGCGGGCGTTCTGCCAGGCACTGCCCGCCACAGAGCCATCAGTCCCTTCCCTTGTAACATCAGCCTGTGGAACTCACCGCCACAGGATATCACCACAGCCAGGAATGTAATGAGATTCACTGAGGGATTGGCCATTTCTGTGGGTCACACGAATACCCAGACTAGCACAGTTCACACTGACGATGGGCAGGGATATTGACCCGTCTGCTGCAGGGCCTCACCCCATCTCTGTGATCCCCACAGGGCTGTGCCCCCACCCCCGGGCCCTGCCAGTCACCCCCCCCCTTACCCCAGGCGAGTGTGGGCTCTGGCAGGCTGCTGTGCTCCACCCGGCAGGCATAGCAGTGCCTGTCCTCCTGCTGCGGGGAGATCTCCAGGGATGACTGCGTGTAGTAGGTGCCATCGGCATTGGGCAGGATCCCACTGGAGTCTGTCTCCACCAGGATGTCTTCTCCATCCCGCACCCAGGAGACGTGGATGGGACGTGGGTAAAAGCCACTGACGCGGCAGGAGAGGGTGACAGAGCCGCTGGGGGTGTCTCTGCAGGAAACCGAGACCACGGGGGGCACTAGGGGAGAGACACAGCATGTGAGCCACATGCCAGGGCTGTGACCATGTGGCAGGCAGGAGATACAGGCCCAGCCATGGCCAGCTAATCCTGCTGGTGCCATCGTATCCCAGCCACGGCGTGCCCCCCTGGACCAGGTCGGGCACCCCTGCCCCTCCCCAAGCCTTGCCCACCGCAGGCCTGGCAGGACACCCAGCTGGGGTGGCCGTGGGGAGAGACCCTGGCCAGCGAGCGCCTCCATCGCAGCGGGCTGGGAGCAGCCTTGACAGGCCAGGCTGAGAGTCGCTGGTTTTCCTCAGTGCCCCCAAATCCACCTGCCAACTCAGAGCGGCTGGAACCCTGCTGAGCCCCGGTGGGTCTCGGGCTGGGGTGGGTGGTGCAAACCGGAGGGCGTTTGAGGGGATTCCTCACACAAAGACCCCCCAAAATACCACGTGACACCAGCATTTTCCAGTGCTTCTAATGTCTTCTGGGCACCCTGCCTGTGCCCTCCCCAGACCCAGCCCAGCCCGCGGGACAGATGCCAGCTCGCCCCCAGCCCCCGCTGCCCCTTGGGGAAGCCAGACTGAAACCGTTATGGGGGGCACTGGGAGCCCCAGCCCGGTTGTGCTAAACGGAGGCACCAGAGAGTGAGATGGGCACGTGCAGCAGGACGGTGGCCAGGCTGAGGCCAGGGGGTTTGTGGCACTTGGGCCCCTCCAGGGGACGTGCTGCGCATGAGCGGCAGTCGTGGGCCCTGAGTTCGAGTCTCCCTCGGCAGCTCTGAGAACGGCGGCCGTGCACCTTGCTGCCTGCTGCGCCCAGGGGTGCCCTTGGGACGCTCTGCCGTCAGCTCGGCGCTGCGGGTTTGCCAGCCAGGGTCGCAGCGATCCCTGGGGTCACAGCCAGAGCCCATCGCTCCGAGAGCTGCTGTGGAGCATCAGACCTAGGGAAAATCTCGGGCTCTCTCCTGCCTGCAAAGAATCTGAGTTAGAGCCGAGGTGGGACCCGCCGAGCCCCTCCGCCCCACAGCGCGACCTCACCCTGCCGCTCCAGGGTCTCCTTCCCCACCCGCACCAGGCTCCGCAGGGTCTCCAGACACTCGTGCTGCAGGTACCACCGGGCGAAGTGGCTCCAGTTTACACTGGTGTCCCACCAGTCCTGACCAGCGTCCCACAGGTGCTTCTGGACCCAGGCCGGCTGCACGGCCGCCACCCACGTGAACCGCTCGGCGTCAAAGCTGAGGAAGTCGTCCCCGTCGTAGGCATACTGGAACGTCCCCCCCACGGGGGTGTCCCCGTCCACGGTGCAGCCCACGTGGACCTGCATCACGTGGATCCCTGGTGGGAAAAGAGGAACAGACGTAGGTCAGCTGACACAAGTGCTCCAAGACCCTCGGCCCCCCAGATCACAGAGCGTGCTACCCGGGTTCTGTTTATTACCAGGGGCGGGTTTTGCACCGTTCGGGCTCACATTTTGGGGCTCTTCTGCTCTGCCTGCGAGGGCCAGAAACTCACATTAGCTCATCCCGTGCTCCCAGGACTCCAAGAGCTGCGGCCCTGAGAGACACCCCAGATGGTGGGAGCTGCCGCCAGCCCTTTCCTGATCTCCACGCCCTCCTCCAGCCAATGCCCGAGCCAGCAAAGCACGGCCTGAACGTTACGCAGAGTCGCAGAGTTCAAGGCCAGACGGGGCCATTCCCAGCTCCTGCATAACCCAGGACCCCCTGATCTCTGCATCCAGCCCAGCACCCCGGTGCGGCTGCAGTGTCTCTTTTACAAATGTGCCCTGCCCCCTCACAGCCCAGCCAGTGCAGCAGGCCTTAGCGGGTGTGACGAAGCGGGAATTTTCTGGCTGTTTCATCTGAATACGGTGTGTGCCTCAGTTTCCCCTGTGTGTTGCACAAGTCTAGGTAGTGGGACAAGAGTGTGTGTGACCCTTGCAGAGACTCCCCCCGGGCAGCCGTAGGATGCGATTTCCAGAGGCGACTGCGATCCCCATGTCCGGAGGGGGAGGAACACTCACCACGCGTGTGATTGTTCAGACGCATCCAGTGGCCCGTTGCCACTTTAGAATTTTTCTCGTGCTGCAGGAAATCCTGGGTCTTTTCCTGGAAATACGTCGCGCCCACGGCCTCCGCCATCCACGCCTGGGTGGGCTTCACGGCCCGGCTGGCCGTGCTGTAATCCATCATTTTCAAGTCATCCAGCCGCCCCATCATGGCGTACCCGTGGGACCCGTCCTCGCTGGTGATGGCTCGGACCAGCACAGCCCAGCGGTGGGAGCCTGCAGCCGCAGACAGAGGCGAGGTAAGCGGCAGAGCCCCTGGCACAGGAACAAGCAGGCCTGGGAAAAGGTTTCTAGCTGGTTTTCCCTTGTCTGTCACCCCTCCCCCCCCCACAGAGCTGCTTGTGCCTGATCCCCTTCACCTATCTCTACTCACCACCAGCCACTGCTGCCCCCAGCACCGCCCCAAGGCGACACCCAAGGCCATGGACCCTGGGCTGGGTCGGGGGGTCTTCCCCCTCCAGAAAGAAGAGCCCTCCCGGACTGCGGCTCCAGACATGGGGCCTCCCCCGTTGCTTTCACCAATCAGCAGGAGGGAAGGGCTATGGCTGGCAGCGTCTGTCTGGCAGAACTGGGTCCCGTGGTTTCCCCCAGCGTCCGGGAAACGCTGCCAACTCCCCTGGGGCCCCAGGCGGGAAGCGCCTGCAGCGCCCAGGAGGCCAGAGCCTCCTTTGCATTGAAAGCGGGGCCGCGACTCCAGCAGGGGTTTTACTTTCATCACTGACGCAGCCGGGCCAGAGGCGCCGCGGCTCTGAAGTGCCAGGCCCAGAGGGGCCGGTGCTCGGCCCTGGTGCAAACTAAGTGCTGCAGGAGGGACCCAGCGCCTAGGGGGTTAATTCCCACCTACACAGCCTCCTGCCGGTGGGCTGACCTCTAACCAGGGGCACGGGTGGCAGGGCCGGGGTCCGCGTGGCTGGAAGCGGGAGCGGCTGGAGACTCGTGTCGCCCACGCTCCTGGCTTCCCCGCCAGCCTTGCACTGGTCCTTAAAGCCCCAGCTCAGGGAGTCCTGGGATAGGGGGAGACCCTTGAGTTTGTTTTAAAACCGCAAGTTTCCAGGCTGAGTTTGTGGAGAGACGCTGGAGCCCACGGCCGGCGGGTGATTGAAAGGCAGCACGAGCTGGAGGCACAGGGAGGAAACAACTCCCCACTTTATTGTATTTTTATAAAAAATGTCACGAGTTGTGGGGCCTGACGCAGGGCTTGTGACACGGGGGGACTCCGCACACGGCTAGTGCAGACACAGCTCTTCTCTAGCCCCCCTGCCCTTCACACGCCCTGCTAGCTAGCGGGGGCTGCCCCCCAAGGGATTAGACCCCCCCCGTGTGCCTGTTGATGGATTTGGGCGGGGGGAAGGGGAGGCTGGGATGATGGGAAGCAGCCCAGGGACGTCCCGCCCTCAGCCAGTTCCATGCGCAGCTCTGGCACGGTGCCCGGGGTTCTCTCGGGCTGCCATGGGGCTCCCCCCACAAACAGAGCCTGGCTGTCCCCGGCTCAGGGCCTTTCCCGTGGCTGGCCAGGAGGAAGGGCAGTACCGTGGGGAGGGGCTGTTCAGCAGAGTCCCAGGGGCTCCCCACACACAGCTGGGAGTCAGACCCACAAAGCTCGCCCCAGCTGAGCCCCCCGGGAACTGCACTAGCCCAGCGAGCTGCGGGGAGCCGAGCCAGCCCGAGAACAGCCAGGAGCCCTGGGCAGTCACAGGGTCAGGCGAAAGATCCGTGAGCCGCGTCCCCAGGTCTCTGCGCTGGGTGATTCCTGGCAGGCCAGGGGCTGGGCTCACAGAGTCGTAGGTTCAAGGCCCAGAAGGGGCCCAGCACAGGGCAGCGAAGGGCCCAGCACAATCCCCACAGCCGAGCTCTGAGAAAACAGCCAGTCGTGATGTGCACCCGGCCTGGGACGGAGACTCCACCGGCACCCCGGGGAAGTTGTGCCACTGGTTACCCCTGCACGGGGGACAACGCAGGCCTTATTCCCAGCCTGATTGGCCAGGCGGCCGGCCTGTCACACGGACGTGGTCCGACGCTGGCTGCAGGTGGGATCTGCTCCTGGGGAGACGGAGGGAGGTTTATTCCATGTTCCCAGATTTCACGGGGTGACCCCCCCCCACCCCAGCTCCTGGAGCCCCAGACCGAGTCTCGGGGGCCCTGCCGAACAGACGGCGGATAACGCCGAGCCCAGCCCCAGCCGGCCTGGAGTCAGGGTGGGCACAGAGGGACTGGCCGCCCCTGCTGGGCAATAGGGGGGCGTCTCCATGGGGGAGCGGGTGAACTGGTCCAGCAGCCCGGGCGCAGGGCCTGTCTCAGGAGCCCCAGCCTCTGGGTGGTGGCCGGGTGCGGACGTGCCGGGGTGGGAGAGCCCCCCTTCAATCAGTGCTGGGCTCCCCCCGCTGGGACCCCCTGTGTACCCACACTGCACTGCGGGGGGCAGTCACTCACTGGCCGTCGGGGCGTAGCTGCTTCTGCTGGAGTCTGAAATAAAAGCAGAGCGTGTGAGCGGGTCACGACCGGGCACGGGGGGAGCTGAGCTGAGCTGGGGGTCCCCCACTCCAGCAATTCCTACGCCCCCCATGACCCATCTCCACGCACCCCCCAGCCAGCCAATGACACCCCCTCCCCGGCGATCCTGACCCCACCCGCCCCAGCCCAGCTCATCACCCAAGGTCTCTGCCAAGGCAGGATCCAGCCCCATGGCATGGCACCAACCCGCCCCCCAGGGGAGACTGTCACTCTCTCTCTGCCTCTCTGTGCCCCCCCCCCCCAACAGGCTCTGCCCCCCCAGTCTCTCCCTTTACCCGGGTGTGTTCTCCGCCACAGCATAACACCAGCCACTGCAGCACCAGCCACCATCAGCGCCGTGAGGATGAGGGCGGCCAGGATCCTGGGGGCCAGGCCCCCCGTCTCCCCGGGCGCTGCGGGGACAAGGAGAGACGGTTACTGGGGTGAACAGGGGGGGGATTTACTGCCCGGCTGATGCTGGCCTCTCCCCGTCTGTGTCGCTGCCTTGGGGGCAGAGTTGTCCCCCGCCCCAGAGCAGTTTGGGGCAGGCTCCTTTCGGGGGGGGGGGGGGGGGGGGGGTGTGTGTGTGAGACGAGACATCCCATTCTCTCAGCTGGGGAGCAAATCTGGCTAGTGTTGGAGTCCCCGGGGGGCTTGGCTGTGGGGTGCCGCCAATGGGGCGAGATGGGGGGCAGGGGGAGGAGGCCCCCGCAGTTGGTCACCTGGCTATCGCTGCCACGTGGGTGGGCATCGGTCAGGTGCCGTCCCCCCCAGGGGAAGGAGATGGAGCCGGACGTGCTCAGCAATAGCTCACGCTACAGACCCGCTCGTGGGGCGCTGCCAGCGGGGGTCCCCACTCCCTGTCCCCCTCAGAGAGGCCGGTACCCGGGGTCGCTAGCGCCTCCTGCAGGCCGCGGTCCTCAACTCGGCAGGAGTAGCTGTGCCCGTCTCCGCCCGGCTGCGGGATGGCCACGGATCTCTGGAGCTGGAACGAGTCACTGGCGGCGGGCAGGATCCCGCGGGGGTCCACGGACGCTGGGGTCTCCTCCCCGTCCCGCACCCAGGAGATGCGGATGGGCCGTGGGTGAAAGCCCTGGCGCGGCAGGAGAGGGTGGCGGAGCCGTCGGGGGCGTCGCTGCGGGAAACCGAGACCTGGGGGAAGACTGGTGGGGCAGGGGGGAGAAATGGTGACACCACAAGTTTATTCTGCTCTGAACGTGACGTTCTCACTGCTGTTTCGGTATCGAAGGGGACGAGCCGTCTCCTCCCCCCCCCCCCATGTCATCCGCTACGGGACGCGGGTGTATTTACACCCACGGGTTAGAAAGGGACACGTTCCTGCCGCCTCCTCGCTGACCAGATGCTCCAAAGGGTAACTCCGCCCTGCGGCCACGAGCCAGGCTCTGCCCCGCAGCCCTGGATGGCCCAGCTCCTCCCGGGCTCCCTCGGGGCCCCAGAATCGGAGGTCGGGCCCGACTTCCCCATTTTTAGCAACGCGAGGTGAATTCTCCACACCTGGGGCGTGGAAGCAGATACCAGACAGAGCAGGAACCGGAGACGCGGGGTCTCGGTGTTTGCAGAGCGGAGTCTTTTCACTGACACGGTACACACTCTCCCGGGACAGAGCCGGTCACCGGTGGCACCCAGGGAAACCCTCTGTCTGAAATCTCAGCCCCGCTGCCACTGGCCAGTCCCAGCAAGGAACTGTCCCCAGCACTGACTCCAGGTAGAGAAACTGAGGCACAAGGGAACTCCTGCTGCCGGCACCAGCTCTCCCGAACAAACCCGGAGCAGCACAGCCCTTCCTCACAGGCAGCTCAGGCCGGACGTTCACGTGCGGGGTTATGAGCAGAGGCTTCGCGTCAGACAAATTCCGGCGGCGGGGGAGGAATCGTGTCAGCCCGTTGCTGATGACACGTGGGTCTATTACATCCCGCGGGGTGTGGGTGTGTGGGGGGGCACAGAACGTGGAGCATTTAGGTGCACGGAAAGTCTGGGGTAGGAGGGCAAAGCGGGGGGCGGAGGTACTGCCCCCCTGCCCCATAGCCGGGCATGCCCCTGATTCGGTGTGACACCCCATGGTGACTTTCCCCACAACATCACCACAATATAAACACTGCAAGAGGCACTAGCCAGCCACTAAAGCCGCCCCACGTACCCGGCCGGCTGCTGCCCAGACCGGAGCGTAGCTGCCACCGAACCGCGTCACAACGAGCGGGTCCAGACACCTGCCGAGGTTTCCTAGCACAGCTTTGCTGGCACCCAGGTGAACCGATCGGCCGCGGAGAAGCCGCTTCTTGCGCGGACTCCCCACGCGGGAGCGACAGAGGCTCCCGGGCCGCCCTAGACACGAGCTGCCCGGAGAGCAGCAAAGGTTAAACCAGCGTCAGGACGTCTACACGGGGGTTACCGGAGCGGATTTGCAAACTGACCCGCTCACACCGGTGAGAGTGCGCAGCTGTCCGGTGCAGAGCAGGACGAGATGGATGGGCTGCAGCCTGCCAACTCCCGCTGGGCACTGGCTCGCAGGCAGACATCCCTGGTAACTGGGACGTGGGGCCCCTTCGCCATTCGCCCCTCTTACCCGTGCTGAGCGTGGGCTCCCCCAGACTGCTGTGCTCCACCTGGCAGGCGTAGCTGTGGCCCCACTGCGGGGGGATCTCCAGGGACTGCCGGATCTGGTAGGTGCTGTCGGCGTTGGGCAGGATCCCGCTGGAATCCATGGGCACCAGGATCTCCTCTCCGTCCCGCACCCAGGAGATGTGGATGGGACGTGGGTAGAAGCCCCTGGCACGACAGTAGAGGGTGGCGGAGCCGTCGGGGGTGTCTCCGTAGGTCACCGAAATCCCTGGGGGGACTGGCGGGGAGGGGAACACGTCAGCCGGGGGGAATCAGCCCTGACCAAGTGCGGAGCAGTTTGCAAATCCCTGAGCACCAGCGGCCAGAGGTGAGAGTGGGCGACCTCGGGCACAGAGCTGATGCCGCGTGTCTGCACTCTCCTGGCACATGGAGTTAAGGACAATGCCGGAGACTTTTACTCCAGGGCCAAACGCCCGTAGCGTGAACACAGACCTCAGATCCATAGCGACGCAGGGTCAGAAACGGGGCCTGGGGCCGGCGTAGCTGGAATATCTCACTAACAGGAGACAGGGACACGGGAACGGGCAGCCGGGGTCAGAGCCAGGACGTCCTGTCTGTGACAGCGACCAGCCCCGGCTGGGTCAGAGCCCACAGAAGCAGGTGTGGGACAATCTGCCCCCACGTTCGGGCTCATCCTGGTGTGTGATCATCAGAGATCGGCTCAGGCCCTGTGCGCCCGGTGGGATAATGCTGGCAGTGGGCTGGAATAACTCTTCGGGATCTTGCTGTGAGTCACAGAAGCGTCCAGGCCCTTTGTGACTATTGGTCAGTGCTTGGCCTGTGACATCCTGTGGCAGTGAGTTCCACAGGCTAATTCCACATTGTGTGGAAACGTTCTTTTCTTTTATCAGATGTGAATTTGCCCCCTTTCAGTTCCACAGCAGGTCCCCCGTCCTTGCACAGGGAGAACACAAGCTCTGCTCTGCAGCCCGCTGGCTTTCTAAATTCTTGGACGGGTAACAAAGACAAATGGTAAAAGCTCCTGATCCTCCTGGGTCTTTTCTGAGCTGAAGAGCCACTCCATCCCCTCTGGCAGCCCAGCCGGGCTGCTCTAGACACGCCGGGCCGCAGGGACCTGCACTGGTCAGACTCACCTCGCCGTCCCAGAGCCTCCGTCCCTCCCTGCACCAGCTTCCTCAGCGTGTTCACGCACTCCTCCTGGAGGAACTGCTTTGCAAAGAGGGTGAAGGAGTGACCAGCGTGCCAGAAGCGCACCTCGCTGGATGCTCCTGGCGCCAGCGGGACCCACTCGGATTGTTCTCTCTCTAAGCGGAGGAAATCCTCCCCGTCAAAAGCGAAGTGAAACTGCCCTCGCACGGGCGTGTCTCCGTCCAGCACACAGTTGATGTGCAGCTGCACGGTGTGGATTCCTGAGGGCGGAGAGAGGGAGGAAAAATGATGCAGGATATTTTTTAATCGTCGGTACATCACAGCAGTGTCTGGGCCCCTCCCCACCCCTAACGCACGTATCCCCCATCGCCCTGCGCAACAGGGCTGGGCCATTATCCCATGGGGAAACTGAGGCCCAGAGATAGAGAGTGATGGGGCCAAGGCCACACATGGGGACTGGGGCACCCAGCATTCCTGCAGAGAGCCCATCGCGCCGGATCGAAGTCTAGAAAGAGGCGTCCGGCCTCCAAGGAGAATCCCCCCTTTTGCCCCCCCGTGAGTTACCCTCAGTTAAAAACTAGCCCGTGTATTTGTCTCACTTCAGCCGCCCACCAACCCTTGGCTCTCGCTGAGCTTCCCAGAGCCGGCTGCTCTCAAACCTCCGCCCCAGGTGGGTAGTTACAGACCGGGACAAGTCACCGCACAGTCACCCCCAGGCAGGGTTCCCAGCCAGCCTGCGCCCACAGACCTGACTGTACATCTCTGCCTACTGCTGCTTTAGCTACCCCACGGCTGTGGGGCCACGGGCAGGATGGGGTTCGCACGCGAGGCAGGGTCTCTGCCGAGACTCCTCCCGTCTGGGTTTCTCTGGAGGAAGCTAACCAGGCAGCTAAGCACCTAGCCCGGAGCCTCCTGGCCAGAGCCGAAGAATTCCCAGGTCTGCATTGCCGGGGGCTGGGAGGTACCTGATCTGGGGGACAGACAGACAGGGAGGGTCCCTGTCTCCGGACAGGCGCCCCAACACTCAAACCTCAGGAGACAGACCCCAGACTATCACGGTGCTTTCTGGCGAGGTGGGGGGGGTGTACAGGTGCTCTGCACCTGTCTGAGAGGGGGCTCCCAGCTGCGCCCCCAGCCCCACCTCTGCCTGTCCTCCAGCCCAGCTATTCACTACGCACCTCCAGCCCCATGTTAATTCGGTGCCCTCCAGCCCCATATCAATTAGCTCGGTGTCCCCAGCCCTTACAGCTGCCCCACTCCCCAGGTCAATTCTGGCTCCCCTCCCCAACACACATCTCCCCCTCCCCCCTGCAGCTATGGAGGCTCTGCCCTCCCCCCCCACACAAACTCTGCCCAGCTTGTTGGGGGAAGGACCAGTCCAGGGGTTCTCTGCACCCCAACCTCCCAAGCCTGGTGTTGCAGGAGTAGGGTAAAGGGGGGGCAGCAGGGTACAGCCTGACCCACTGCTTGCAGGAAGGGAGGGGGAGGAGCCTGACCCACTGCTCATGGGGGTGGGGGCGGGCAGGGGGTGGAGCTGCCCTGAGCTCTCTATGGGGAGGAAGCGCTCTAATTGGCTACTCTTCTCCTGGAGGTGGGGCAGTGGGGAAGGGCAGCCAATCAGGCTGGAACTCCCGTGCTGGTTCCCACACCCCAGGGTTGCGGGCGCAGCGGGGGCTCTGCGCTGGGGGCTGCACGCACCGTCGGTCTGATTGTGCTGCGCCATCCACCGGTGAGTTATCGCTTTGAAGATGGGCTCGTAGACCCGGAACTCCTCCATCTTCTGCTTGAAATACCTCGTGCCCAGCGCCTGCACCGTCCACTCCTGCAGGGGTTTCACTGCTCGGGTGTCCGTGCTGTAAGAGGCGAACGCGAGGCCGTCCAGCTGGGCGAGCAGGCAGAACCAGTACGTCCCATCCTGCTCGGTCAGCGCAGTGATCAAGACGTCAAGGCCGTGCGGCTCTAGACCGAGAAGAAAGTCCATTTAAAGAGCTTCTGATCCCTTCACCCTGGGGAGGTGGGGCTTGCCCCAGTGGGTCGGGCTGAGGCCCCACCCCCAGCAACACCCCTATTCTTATCTCCCCTGATTCCAAGCCCTGTCACTAGGAGAGAGTCATTGGAAAAGGGGGTGCAGCAGCCACAGGGGTCAAAGCAGTGGGGCAGGGGGTGGGGCTGGCCCCAGGCCTCACCCACAATGCCAGAATAACCAGAAGCTTCTGCTAAAACGTTCTGCAGCGACATATTGAGCAAAGTCAACATGTTCCTTTGCTGTCATTAGGCTTCAGAGTTAACACACCCCATCGAGATGAATGGGGGCAGCTCATCCTTCCCTGGGCTGTTGTGAGAAGCCCCCTCTGCTGAAGTCACAACTGGGAGATTTTTATTGCCACCGGAAGGGCCAGGATTTTTATGGTCTTTTGAAACGGGAGCTGAGACGGTACAGAAACGGAGGGCGCGGCCAGAGAAGGGCTGAACCTGCCAGTCCCCTCCATGGGCCAGCTCGGTCTGGGGCAAGGGGACGTTACAGGCAGAGGAGCAGCTGCCAGTCGGGAGAGAGAAAGCCCCTGGGGCGAGGGGGAGTTGGGCGACCGCTGGTGCACTACGGCACGTGGTGGGTCGAAAACTCCCTCTGCAGAGTGGCACGAAGCAGCCTTCGCTGGGCCAGAGAACACAGCCGGAGCCGCTGAAGGGCCTGCAGGGGATGAGGGATGGTTTGGTGGTTAGGGAGCCAGGCTGGGACTGGCCGAGGCCCTTAACTCTGCCCCTCGTTCGGCTGCCGAGCGATCCAGGCTCTAACGACAGGGGCATGGATTATTTTTTTAAATGAAATAACAAATGCAGGCAGCACGTAGTGCATGGGCCCGGCACAGCCCACTCGCCCGGGGACGCTCGCCGTGCAGACGGTGAGGCACTAGGCCAGTCGAGTACGGACAGGCCGGACCCTTGGGGGGACACAGCTCTCTGCAGACCCGAGCACGGCCTCCCACGTCTACGCTGCTTTGTTTATCGGTGCGGTGTCCCGCTGCCCCCCTCTGCCAGAGCCTCTCGCTGCTGCCTGTGGCTATGCAGACTCTGCAGTGCGGACGCAGGCGGCTTTTCTTTGTGGTGCACCGCGCTGTTATCCTGTGACTCACAGCTCAGCCACAGCTTCATGGATTGTCTTGTGGCCAGCACACGGCCCCGCCCTGACCCTAGGGCTGCCCCCTACCAAATGTAAGGGTCCTGCTCCAAGCATCTGTAGCACCGGGGCTCATCACAGAGCGCCCAGGTCCCATCCCGCTGTCAGGGTGCCTTCCAGCAGCCGGCCGCAGCCTGACAGGTTCTCTGGAGCAGCGGGGTTATTCTTGGCCAAACTTTGCCACACGCACAAGAAAAAAAAATCAGATGGAGACAGAAACCAAGCCAGGGACGTGGCCGTCTGAAAGGTCACGGTTCGGCCACGCCCTGAGCTCAGCTGTGTGAATAATGGGTTTTCTGGCAATTACCAAGAAAAGCATGGACAGGGTCGAACCAAAACTGAAATGTTTCGGTGTCGAAGAGTTGGGGAAAGAATAATTCCAAGTCAAACGAACGTTTCACTGACTCCAAACGGGAGGTTTTGTGTCGATCCCAAGCACGTCTCAATGCTTCTCAGGGGTTCTTTTGTTATTTTGGGGGTAAAATTAAGAAGTTTCAAAACAAAGAAGTTTTGAAGAAAAAAATGAAAACGTTACATTTTTGGAGGGATTCTCCCTCCCCCCCCAATGAAGAATTTGGCCCAATGAAGAACCAGTTTGCAGAACTTTATGAGTGTGTGTGTGAATGTGGCTGCTTTTTGATATTCTTCCATGTACAGTAAATGCGGTGTATCGCCGTGTCCCCCTGAATAAGATCCTGCTACTCTTTTCTTTTACAAGTATAACAAGGGTCATCCCAGTGGGGAACAGCAATGAGCTTTCACCCCCTGCCACGTCCCCCTGCCCTCAAGCCCATCCTGGGCAAGGGACGAGCTGGGATCTGTCAGTAACTCACACTGCGCGGAGCTGAGGGAGAATCAGGAAGGGACGATCGCTCAGCCCACGCCTCTGAAAGGCAGCAGCTTGTTTAGGGGCTCAGATATTGGCAGCAGGGTTCATTGCCCCCTAAAGAGCTCCCGCCATGGGCAAATGCCCTGAGGATGGGAAGGGCGGCTGTGCAAACTGCTTACAGCAGAACCTGGTGCGTGTGTGGCCTGGGTGCATGTCTACGGTGTGCATGTGGGGCGTGTGTGTGTGATGTCTGCACGTGTGTATGTGTGGGGAGGAGAGGGGGAGATGTGTGTGTGCAACGCCTTTCGTTGTCAGTTTTTACTGAAAAATTCCCAGGTTTTACAGAAGACGTTATTGGGTGTTTACTGATTTTCACCCCAGTTCTGGCTCCCTCTTGTACACGGAAATACTCATTATAGTAAGAAAATCCAATCCGTGACGTAGGCAGCTGTGTCTGTTAATAATAAATTAGTCTCAGTGTAAAAGCGAGGCTGTCTGTTCCTGTGCCGGTGCCTCCTCTGCTCCCATAGAGCGGGCCGGCTCCTCGCCCTGTGCTCAGCGACCCTGCTTTGACATCACCCCTATGGGCTGGGGGGTGGTTCTTAGGCTGGCATGGTGGGGATTTCTGGCAGAGCCCGACCCATGGAGGAGAATGGAGCTGAGAGGCTGGAAGGTTAAAGGAGCCAGGGCCAGCCTTAGCGGTGGGCCACATGGGTGACTGCCCGGGGGGTGCTGTGCACCATTGCAAAGGGGTGCACTGCCGGGGGACAAAGGAGCGCTGCACACTCGCAGAGGTGACACTTGGGGGTTGCCCAGATTTCTGCTTCCTCCAGCAGAAGGAAGGGGGGCAAGCGGTGATGCACAGATGCTGCTTGCTTCCCCACCCCACGTTCCTCCACACCCCCTAGGAGGCTGCGAGGGGAGCGAGGAGCAATGCCAGGGCTCCCTGCATCCAGGCCACTTTCCCCACCTGGGCAGTGCTGTGAGGTGAGCACCAGGAGCTGCTGCTCTCTGCCCTCCTCGTATGCAGCCCAACTGCAGAAAGTGACCTGGATGCAGGGAGCCCTGATGTTGCAAGCAGCTCCGTGCATGCAGGTCAGTTTCCCCGGGTGAGCACAGGAGGGGAGTGCAGGGGCTGGGAGCGAAGGCGTTATTCATTCATTCATTGTGTATTTTACACACCATTTCAGACCTGCATCTCATATTAGATGCCTGAAATCATGCTCAGTTTCATCATTGTCGACCATCTCTCAACTTCTCTGCACTAGCACAAGATGGGTCCATCTCCCCCTGTCTGCCTGAGTTCTCTCTCTCCTTCTCTTACTTTATTCTTGAGAGCCGGCAAAAACCTATCAGCAGGAGCCAAAGATTTGATCCTGAAACCTTTACTCTGCAAGGAGCCCTTACTCATACACCGAATCTCATTGAACTCATGAAGGTTGCAGGATCTGTCCGCAGCTCTGCTGTAGCGCAGCAGTTCAGTTTTGGAGCAGCACTATGTTTGTGTTGATTTGTCTGCAAACACTAAATGTTTTGCTGCTGCCATGAAGAATAAAGAACGATTCTATGTTCTACTGTACAGTCTTTGCATCCGGAAGTAAAATCACAGGTGCCAGACTCCTGTTGGCTAGATATAGCACGTGCTGTGAGAGATAAAGCATGTTTTCCTGCCGATTCTGAGACAGACATCGCAGGTGTGTCGTGTTGTTAAAGCTAGAATGTGTCGGTTTGCACAGGAGGAATTTCCCTACAAATTAATTCCTAATAAAGATAATTTCTTCAGAATAAGCACTGGAACTGATACAATTATTATTTTTGTAAAGGCTGTTTAATAGCAGACAGACGACATGTGTCCAAGTCCAGAATTTATACCCCTTATGCCAGGTTCTTGCACTTGTTTATATATTTTTATTATTTCTTTTTATTTCGTAGCTAACATAGAAGTTGCTAAGTGGTTGCTAAGTTATATAATTATAATAGCAGAGCCCTGGTGAAGCACGTGCTGTGTGTTCTGTATTGTTTGTCTGGTTGTTGTGATTATGTTTTTAAGCCTTAATTTCTTGAGATGCCAATTCCACAGCTATGGATAGTGGAAATTCCTGTAGTAGATGATGCAGTGTCCATCCTATTTTACTGGAATGTATGCAAGAGTGACCTTCTGTTTTAGATTACTTCCCTCCTGCTTTCCCTAAAAATTACAAATACAAAAATAAAACGGATAAAATAAGTCTTTATCCTATTTGTTTTAAAATATTAACAGACCAGCAAGAAAGGCTCATTTATGGTTTGGTTTTCTTTCTCATGGCTATGGTTAAGACTCTGTCATGGTTATTTTTAGTAAAAGGCAGAGACAGGTCACGGGTAATAAAGAAAAATTCATGTAAGCCCGTGACCTGTCCCTGACTTTCACTGAAAGTAACTGAGACAAAATTGGGGTGGCAGGAGGGTCCAGAACCCACCACTGCTGCAGCTGCAGGGTCCCCCAGATGGCCACGGAGGCTGAGAGCTCCAGGGTCTCCCCCACCACATGCGCTGGTGAGAGCTGCGGGGGGTCCCGACTGCCTGCAGCAGCTTGAAGCTGAGGGTGCCCCCCAGCAGCTCAGAGCTCTGGGGCCGGTGTTGTGCCACAAACTGCGGTCCGACAGATTTGGTGCCCCGTCTCTGTTTCTGGCATTTAAGATGCCAGATGACGAAACCTGTGACCCCCGCAGTACTGCCCCAGGTCCTGTCCGTGTTTCTGTCACACAAGATGCCAAAACCAGACAAAACCTGTGACCCCGCAGTACTGCCGCAAAACTCTTCCTGCTTCTGATAGACCTTTTAAATTTTTTCCTTTGTTCTCTTTTTAGTTTACCTATTCTTCAGAATCCTATTTCTCCTTCCCAATTCTATTTTTACACGTCACTTGCCACCATGTAAACTCCTTTCTATTTTCCTCAATAGGATTTCAGTTCATTCACCATTCACATATTTCACTTTTAGTAATCTACCTATAATTTGGGGTTCAAGTTGCTGTTTAATTCCCACATGGGTGTTTCATTTTATGATGCTCTGGCCACTATTACCAAGCAGTTTGTCTATATTCACCACTTGCACCACATCCATGCTCCACTTACCACTGAAGCAAAGATTTCCTCTCCTCTTGTGTGCTCCAGGACTAGCTGCCACAAGAAGCTTTCATTTAAGGTTCCTGGAAATTTTCTCTCTGCATCCCACCCTGAGATGACACACTCACTCAATACGGGGCTAGTTGAAATCCACAATTTTTATTCAATTCTTTATTTTTATAGTGTCTGTAATCTGGCCTACCATTTCACTGTCCCTATCACCATCCTGGTCAGGTGGGTGGGAGTATATCCCTACTGCTATATTGCTATTAATGAAGCGTGGCGTTACGATTCAGAGACATTCCATTTTATATTTTGTTCATTTGCAAGTTTTCCTTCATTGGATGATCTGCTTTCTTTTATGTACAGCGCCAGTCGCCCCAGCAGGCCGACCTATTGTGTTCTTACAATAAATTTGTTCCCTGGTATTACTTTATCCCATTCTTTAGCCTCATTCGTCCAAGTTTCAGTTTTTCCTCCTATAGCAAGAAAGAGGTTTTCTTCTAATTTTCAAAACTTTATTATTGTATACAAATATACAATCAAGAACCAAGATTCATCAAACATGTCTTCAAAAACAACTATGTAAACATATGATTCAGAGTTATGAACGTCTGTTTTCCTCTAATGACTGGAACAGTAATATGAAACTTTCCTGTTTTCCATTTATATGCCAGATGTGTTACTCCAAGAAAACAAATGTTTATCTAAATACAACAGTGATACAATTAAAACTTCTAGAGAACCACAGCAAGTACAATATTAAAAAGACAGATCTCCTTCCTAAAAGTAATACCACTTCTTTACTGATACGTATTGCGGGTGAGTGTTTGCAATGTAAATAACTAACACACAGCACAGTGACTTGCACCCACACGATGGTGATACAGGTCAATGATGACGTGGTGAGAGTATTAAGATTAATAAAAACAACATCCTAAAAGGAGCAAACTTCGAATGTGACACTCATCCATGGACTCAGCTCCCCTGCAGCACCCCAGCGTGTAAAAGCAGGAGCTGCTGGTTTAGGCATTGGGATGCCACCCCAGCCCTGGGAAGCCGGAGCTGAGTCTCCTTGAGACAGAGGCCGTGTGAGAGCAGAAACAAGACAGCCCCGCAGCCCCCTACCCCGCACTACGTTTGCACACAGGGCAGGTCACAGGAGGCGCATCCCAGCGGGTCACTGCTGCCCCCTCTGCCCCTCCCTGCGCTGGGGTGCTCTGGTTTTTTGCCTTCAGAGCTGGGTGGCCGGAGAGTGGCAGGTGGTGCCCGGCGCACAGGTCTGAAGGCAGCGCTGCCAGCAGCAGTAGCACAACGGGTGGCACACACCACACAGCACACACCACACCACACACCATACACCCCACACCACACAGCACACCCCACACACCACACCCCCCGCCACCTGTACTTCTCTACCTGCAGAGCTGGGCGCCCAGCCAGCAGCTGCCACTCTGCGGCTGCCCAGCCAGTGCTTCATGGGTGCTGGGGCTCCTCTTTCAACACCGATACGCACTGTGGGGGGGGGGGAGCGGGGCCCTGGGGTGGTGGGAGCCTGTGGGGAGCCCTGGGATCTGGGCACCAGAATACAAGTTCACCAGGCCCTGCAGAAAGTTCTCGCTGGCGAGTCATTTCTAGCCCTGCCTCCCCCAGTGTTTGCAGCGCACTGTCCTGTCTGCACCCCCCCCCGCACCGTCTGTGCCCGGCCCCTTCGCCAGCTACTCACCAGCAGCCGCTGCCGCCCCCAGCAGCGCCCAGCAGAGCCCCAGGGCGGCACCCAGGGCCATGGCTCTGCGCTGGGTCAGAGCGAACCCCACAGTCCAGGGAGGAACAAAACCCCCAGCTCCGGGCACCGGGACCTGCTGCTGCGCCGCTGCCCCGCCCCGCCCCACGAGCCCGTTACTTTCTCTTTCACACGCGGGGCGGAGACCCGGCCGTGCGGCCAATCAGACACAGAACGGGATGTGACGTCACAGTATCCGGGCAAACTTTGCTCTCCGAGGTTGCACCAGAGCCGGGCGAGGAGCAAGGGACGGATCCCAGCAGCGTCCCAGGCAGGCGTTGCTCGCTGCTGCTGTGCGGGGGGGACCCAGCGCCCCGGGTCAGCCCCCAGCACCCCCAGCCTGCTGCAGCTGGGAGACCGGCCTTGCCCACTCTCCCGGTTCCCTCGAGCGCTGGGCCAGATGGACCCGTCTGTCTGTCCGTCTGTCTGTCTGCCCCCGCCTGGCAAAGGTCACAGCATCACCGCGGGCTGGGCTAGAGCAGATCTCCTAGCAGCACATCCCGCCTGCACGACCGGGAGCCTGGTCTTAAAGCCCATGCTCCTGGAGTCCTGTGCTCATGGGAGAGGGAGACGCTCCCCTCTTAGTGTCACAAGCAAGATCCTAGCCCGTGTGCGCATGTGTGTGTGTGCGCGTGAAGAAAAGCTGGGAAGTGAGAATGGTTTGAAATGCTCAGAAACCAGGTCAGAAAAAGAACCTCACAAATTCATTTTTTTTAAAGCTCACAAGTCTAAAGCTGAACTCAGGATTTTTGGGGCCTGACTCATAATTATTGAACACTCAGGATCTGTGATACTGGGAGACTCCTCAGAGCACCCAATTCATACTCAGCCCATGGGAGAAAGGCTGGGTCAATTACATCTATCAGTGCAGATCTGGCTGTGTCTGTGTGGCCCATATACAGACTGCATTCAAAGGGCTGCACACTGCAATGTGAGTGATGTCCTTACATCCCCAGGCAGCTGATAGCAGTGCTGGGATTGAACCCCCACCACCTGAGCCGGTTTGATAGCACCCAAAGCAGCAGGGCCCTGCAATCACCAGGCTGACCCTGGAGAACCAGGCCAGAGAACTGCCCCTATGTAATCCCTGGAGCAGATCTTATAGAAAATCAGTCAGTCCTGGTTTACAAACTGCCGGGGATGGAGAATCCGCCATGGTCTTTGGTCAGTTGTTCCAATGGTTACTTCCCCTCATGGGTAAAACTTCACTCGGTCTGTCCAGCGCCTTCCCACCCAGCTGTGCTGTCTCCCTGCAGCCCGTTGACTCTTCGCAGACACAGCTGTTACTTCTGGCAGGCGAATTCGCCAGCCCCTCTGAACCCCCAGCTCCAAACTGGGCTGGGCTCTGCACAGCAAGGGTGTTAGTACCCAGGTCACACACCTCACAAGGGCCCCAGGCTTTGGGATTCTCCTGACCAGGACCAGATTAACTCTCCTGTGGGCCTGGGGCTACTAGATTTTGTGGGGCCCCTGTATACAAGTATTTTCTCTCCTCACCCCCACCATTTATTTGTGTCTTCCCCCACCAGGCCTGGACAGGAGCTTTCCCAGGGCCGTGCCCGCAGGGGATCAGCCTCGCTCTATCACCTCTCCCAGGACTTTATTGCACAGCCCCTGCAGGGGGTTTCTCCCCCAACCCCTGCCTGGGGCCCTTCACTCCTTCCCCAGGCCAGAGCCATGGCCCCACTTTCCGCTCTTCCTCTTCGGACCTTCTGCGAGGTTCACTCCTTTTCAGCCAGCTGGGAAAGCAAGAGGCCTGCAGAGCGCTGCATCCTCGGGCTCCGCCAACCTGTGGCCCCTGCAGCAGAGCACCCAGGGGAGAGAAGAGCGCCCCATGAGTGGGGAGCAGGTGGCTAATGCAGCCGCCAAGGAAGGAGAGAAGCCAGAGGCACAGGAAAACAGGGTGACTCACCAGTAACTGTTGTTCTTCGAGATGTGTTGCTCATATCCATTCCACTATAGGTGAGTGCGTGCCCCGTGTATGGGTTCCCGGAACTTTTTTCCCCATAGCAGACCCCGTAGGGTCGGCTCAGGTGCCCCCTGGACCCCTGCACTCATGCCGCAGTATATGAGGCGCCGGTGCAGCTGCAGCCATAGCCTCGAACCGAGGCTGCGGGAGGAAGGCTCTGGCCTGGGAAGCGTCCAGGGTGGCCCCAATAAACTCTATGCGACTTCTGCTTGTTGATGAGCAGCCCCAGCTTGGTGCATATGGCACAGGTGAGGGACACACTGTCCTGAGTGTGGGACCAGGACCTGCCCCTGATCAGCCAGTCATCCAGGTACGGGAAAATTTGCACCCCTCTGCACCTCAAGTGGGCCACCAACACGGCCACGCGCTTGGTGAATACCCTGGGAGCAGACGAGAGGCCAAAGGGCAGGGCTGAAAACTGGCAGTGGGACCCAGCCACCATAAACTGGAGGAAGTGCCTGTGGCTGGGAAGGATGGAAACATGGAAATATGCATCCTTCAAATCAAGGGTGGCATGCCAACCTCCTGGATCCAGAGCAGTAATAATGGAGGCTAGGGAGACCATGTGGAACCTGAGACGCCTGAAACTTGTTCACTTAGCGTAGGTCTAATGTGGGCCTCAAGCCCCCTTTTGCTTTGGGGATGGGGAAGTATCTGGAATAAAATCCTCTCCCTATCTCGTGTGGGGGGACCGCTTCCACCACCCCCAGGTTGTGGAGGGTGTTCACCTCCTGTAAGAAGAGTTGCTCATGGGCGGGGTCTCTGAAGAGGGACAGGGTGGGAGGGGGTGTTTGGAGAGAAGGCTGTAAATTGGAAGGCATAGCCCCGGAGAACTACTGCGAGGGCCTGCCAGTCGGAGGTTATGCCTTCCCATTCAGCGTAGAATGGTCTTAGCCTGTCCAGGAATGTGAGGGACAGATCCAGGAAAGAAGTACGAGTGCCACCCTTGGGCGCACCATCAAAACTCCTTCTTGTGACTTGGCCCCTTGCAGGGCCCTTGCTGGGAGGTTGCAGACGAGCTGGATCGATTGCATCTCCCGCACCCCCTGCTCCTCTCTCTGCGCCTAGCGGGTGATAGGCGATGGCCTAGGCTGTTGTTGCTGCTGCTGATGCTATGGCTGCGGCCGGCTGAGACTGACGCCTCGAGGCCTGGGGGGCGTGTAGAGGCCCAAGGAACGCAGCGTGGCTCACGAATCCTTAAGAGCATGCAGCTTCTCGTCAGTCTTGTCCGAGAACAGGCCTGACCCACCAAAGGGGAGGTCCTGTATGGACTGCTGCACCTCCTGTGACAGGCCCGCCGACTGCAGCCACGAGCACCGCCGCATAGTGATCGCAGAGGCCATGTTCCTGCTCACAGTGTCTGCAGCATCACTGGCGGTTTGCAGCGCTGCCCCTGCCACCGTGATACTCTCCTCCGGGACCGTGGCAAACTCCGCCGCCTGGTCCTGGGACAACCTCTCTGCGAACCTCCGCATGGAGCCCCAGAGGTTAAAGTGATAGCGCCCTAGAAGGGCTTGGTGGTTCGCTATACGGACCTGCAAGGCCCTGGTGGAGTACCCCTTCCTCCCACACAAATCTAGTTTTTTATCGTCTTTGTTTTTGGTGCCCCTGCCTGTCCCTCTCATTTGCTGCGTCCACCAGCAGGGTCCCCAGTGCCAGGTGGGTAAACAGAAACTCAAACCCCTCTGCAGGTACAGAGTACTTTTTTTTCAGCGCCCTTAGATGTGGGGGTGACCAAGGCAGGGGCTTGCCACAGGGCCTTGGCAAGTTTGAGGATCCTGTCGTGCACGGGCAGGGCCACCCGTGATGGTCCCTCTGACCCCAGCACACCAAAGAGGGGATCCTCCTCCTCCGAGAGCTCCCTGACCTCCAGGTTGAGGTTGGTGGCCACCCACTTCAGGAGCTGCTGGTGCGCCCTGAAGTCTGTCAGCGGCGCCCTGTGGTCCCGAGAAGCCGCCTCATCTGGGCGGGGAGGAGGAGGATTGAGGGTGCTCGCCCTCCTGATGGATATCACCTTCAGCTGGATATCCCGCTCCTTCCGAGTCCTCAGCTTGCAGGCTTCGCAGATTTTGCATTTCTCCCTCTGATGCTGCTCTCCCAGGCAACTGAGGCAGTGCTCAAGGGTCACTAATCAGAAAAGCTTTGTCGCTCGCTTAAAGCCAGGTGAGCCGGGCATGGTCCGGCTCTAAGGGCTTCTATTCAAACCTAAACTACTCTACTTAACTAGTAAAGTAACAACAACAAAGTCAGTAAGGGGAAGCTACTTGCGAGAGGCAGGAGACGTTCCAGTAACCATCACAGGCAGAAAGAAGGGACTGAGGGCCCACAGGGTCGACGGTGCCCCATATACCACGGCATGAGCACAGTACTCCAGGAGCACCAGAGCCAAGCCTGGGGGGTCTGCTGAGGGAAAAAAGTTCCGGGAACCCGTGCACGGTGGCGTGCACACACCTATATTGGAATGCACAAGCAACACATCACGAAGTAGAAGGCTGAGACACACTGCCAGCGCCCCCGGTAAGATCCCCTGCCCCGGGCCGGCCCCCCGGCAGCGTGAACGGGGTGTTTGCATTTTCCCACTGGAGCGGCCCTGCAGCAACGTCACCCCAAAAATCCAGGACTCTGAGGAGCTTCAATTCCCAGCAGCTTTATTGGACAAAACCCGGGCGCCGCAGGCCCCGCTTTGAGCTGGGGACGCCCCCCCGCGGTGCGGGTCCCAGCTGGCGCGGGTACAGGCGGGGACGATGATACATGGGCACGCGACCACCACCGCCAGGACCGTGCAGCCCCGCCCGCCCCATTGCTGGCGGGATCCTGCTTTGTCAACACAGGCCCTGCTGCGTAAACCAGCATCACGCCCGGACAAGGAGCCCCAGCTCGTACGTCACGCTTGTCCCTTTGCAAAGGAGGGCAGCTCATCCCCATGGCACAGATGGGGAAACTGAGGCACGGGGCAGGGCCACGGCTGGCCCAAGGTGACCCCACTGGCCAAGCTGGGAATAGCCCCCGGCTCTCCTGAGTGCCAGTTCAGTGCACTATCCCCTTGTCGCCGACACCTAGCACTTCCCAGGTGCCAGCTGGGGCACTGGTGAGGCCGAGAGCTCGCTGAGCGTCATGCTGGGCTGCGAGGAATACAAGTCCCCATGCTCCAGGGCATGAGTCAGTGGCTACTTGATGGAGGAGGGGGTTAGTGCCTCTGGGGATGGGTCAGCCCATTTATTATGATTAACAGTGCCTCTGCCCCTCATGCAGCTGGCGCTGGCTGCTGCGGTACCCACAGACTGGGATAGATAGGCCCGTGGGTCCCCGCAGTGAGGCAATCCCTTGGGTCCCGCCTTTATTGACTCTTTAGGCTCTCACCTGGCTCGGGTGATGTTGGTGGGCAGAGGGCAGGCGCGCTGACGAGCTCTCCATGCTGACGAGCTCTCCCGACCAGCGGAGGCATCCACCCCAGATTGTAACAGCCGGCAGCAGAGTGGGGGGCCCCTGTACCTCGCCGTGGAGGCGAGCGCCGGTCACCCCTGTCTGTGCCTGGCTGGACGAGCGGCCAGAGCTCAGCCTCACGCTGGGTGAGGGGCAGAGTGGAGCAGGGCACCTCTCTTTGCCTGCGGGGCCAAGCCCCGTGTCCAGAGAGAGGCTGCGGCAGCGGTACCAGCAGGTGCGACGGTTCCCCCGGTACCGTCAGCAGAGCCCATGCACGTTCACAGCCCTGCTCCCCTAGAACCATGCCCCTGTCAACCAGTAGGGGGAGTCGTGTGACTTACGCTGGGAGACACCCCTCCCCCCCCCCCGTTCCCCAGGGCCTGTGGAACTCCCTGCCCCATGAAGTAAGACCAAGTGCTAACCTCACTGCGTTCACACCCCACTGCCTCGCCCGGCGTCTCCGGGGCCAGCTCTTCACTCTCACACGTGTACAGACGCCCAGGCCCACACCCAGCTTCAGTTCTTACATGCCTGGGAGGTGCCTGCATACTACGGTGATGGCCACAGAAGGATGTAGATTGATACAGAAACGCCCAGGAGAGAAGCGGAGGTGAAGCCCTGGCTGGAGAAGGCTCCTGCGACCGGGGACTTGGAACCAACTCGCTGCAGGCGAGAACACAAACCCGCAATGCAGGAGCCTGGGGCCCCGACACCCAGAGGAGGAAGTTGCTGTGACGATTGTCCCTGAGAGCAGGGGGGAGTCAGGGGACAGCAGCTGGGCAGGGTCTGTCTGCGCTCAGACTCTGGGGTTCTGCCCCTGAGCCAGAATCTTCCCCAGTCGCTGCTGTGGAGAGAAGAAAGTCCCAGCTCGACGTCTCCCTGGCCAGCGAGGCGGCTGGTCTGTGCCTGACCAGCTGGGGTGGGGAGAGAGACGACCTGTGCTGGGAAGTCACCTGCCCCCGGCTGGCAACGGACACGGGGATCGAACCCCAAATGCAGCCTGTCACCCTGGCCTGGTGGGGGCGGGGGAGGGGGAGGGGTCGTGTGTGCCTCTGACAGCTCTGGCTTTTCCTCACACTCCGGCAGCTCCCGGACGGCTGGTCCGGCCTGTAACGTGCCGTTGGGGTGATGTGGGGAACTCATGCAGCCCAGCGCGGCTCCCTGGGGGAGGGGAATCAGTACCTGCAACCAGTCAGTGCTGGGTCCCTTCTCCCCTCATGGGGAACCCCCCCGTTACACTTATAAAATAAACAGCAGGATCTTATTCAGGGGATAAGGCAGTATGCCGCGTTCATTATGAATACAAAAAAGAAAAAACATTTTAAAAAGCAACACACACACACACACACACACACACACACACACACACACACACACACACACACACACACACACACTTCTGCAGGAGGGGTATAATTACCAGTCCCTGCATTGCCCAAGCTGAAATCACTGGCCAGGTGATTCAGACACGAGGGTGGAGCCGGGCTCTGTCGGTCGTGACACGATGCTCCTTGGGATTTTGCAGAATGAGCCCAAAGTCTAGATTTCTTCACCCCATTTTTATACTTATCCATCCCCAGTTGGGTCTATGGATCCTGCCTCCTTGTTTGATGTAATCATCAATGACGTTTGGTATCGCACGTGTGACAGCGTTCTCATCATCCCTTCACTCCTGTTTCACACTTTGTTCCTGTCCGTGGGTGTTAATCCCCTGTTTTCCGGGGTTATCTTGATCTTCGGCCATCTGGGTTGTAAAAGTTCTTTAAACAAGAGCATCTTCTCTCCCTCCTGCCCTTGAAGGTTGAGACCCATTATCTCAGCAATTACTTCCCTGACTCAAACTGCATTCACTCCTGATTCCTACTTTCTAAAAATCATTACCTCTGTATCCCATTACATTGGCACCCCATTGTATACTCACTCACTAACATCATAAAATCCTTACACCAATTCTATCAACAGTAACTATACTAAATGAAAAGACAAGAAATCTCACTTGCCCTCTCGTTGCCCCATGATTCACACAGCAGCCACATTCCTGACACGCACTGGGCACTTTCCTCCCCTTGTAAATCGTCACAAGTGGGTGTTCCCAAACAGTCACTGGCAGGTGTTTACCGGCAGGGCCCCAATGTCTCACACACGTTAAATCACAAACGGTGTCTGGGCCCCGTGCCCAGGGTTTACTCACTGGCTGCCGGAGCGTAGCCGGGTTTGGGGGAGCCTGAAACACAAGCAGAGAACGAGGATCAGTGCAGGGGAGCAAAATAACCCCTCCCCCACTGTGACCCCGACCCCCCTTCCCCAGACACTGGGTTCCCCGTGACCCCTCACTGCATCTCGCCCAGACCAGCCCTACCCAGTGCCCCCCCAGCAGGGTACACGGCACCTGGCCAACGACAGAGCCCACTCTGCCCCCAGGAGGACCGGGCTATGGTGATCGGCCCTACCCCATGGCCATGGGCCTCACTTGGGGGCAGTGGCAGGAGTCATTCCCCCTTGGGCTGGCTGGGCTGCCCCACTCCCCAGACCCCCCCACATCCCGGCTCCATGGGGACCAGCTCCTACCTGCTGATTTTCTTCTCCACAGGATGACGCTGGCCCCTACGGCTCCAGCCAGACCCAGCACGGCCAGGACGATGGCGGCCAGAACCCAGGGGGACAGGGGGCCCTTCTTCCCAGGGGCTGTGGGATGGAGAATGGCACAGGTCATCGAGGGGAGCACCCACTGGGGCCTTCCTCCTGGGGCAGCCACAGGCCTTTGCCTTGAACGTCTCCCAAACACCCCTGCAGAGACCTGGCCTCCAGGAGAGAGGAAAAGCCAAGCCGGGAGATAGACGGGAATAGGGCACAGAAGCTGGGCACTCTGCCAGGTACTGCCCACCACACAGCCACTGGCCCTTCCTTTGTAACATCAGCCTGTGGAACTCACCACCACAGGATATCACCACAGCCAGGAATGTAATGAGATTCACTGAGGGATCGGCCATTTCTGTAGGTCACACGAATACCCAGACTAGCACAGCTCACACTGACGATGGGCAGGGATAATGACCTGTCTGCTGCAGGACCTCACCCCATCTCTGTGATTCCCACAGGGCTGTTCCCCCACCTCCGGGCCCTGCCAGTCACCCCACCCTTACCCCAGGTGAGCGTGGGCTCTGACAGGCTGCTGTGCTCCACCCGGCAGGCGTAGCGGTGCCTGTCCTCCTGCTGCGGGGAGATCTCCAGGGACGACTGCGTGTAGTAGGTGCCATCGGCGTTGGGCAGGATCCCGCTGGAGTGCTTCTCCGCCAGGATGTCTTCTCCATCCCGCACCCAGGAGACGTGGATGGGACGTGGGTAAAAGCCCCTGGCGCGGCAGGAGAGGGTGACAGAGCTGCTGGGTGTGTCTCTGCGGGAAACTGACACCACGGGGGGCACTAGGGGAGACACAGAGCATGAGCCACATGCCAGGGCTGTGACCATGTGGCAGGCAGGAGATACAGGTGCAGCCGTGGCCGACTAATCTTGCTGGTGCCATCGTATCCCAGCCATGGCGTGCCCCCCTGGACCAGGTCGGGCACCCCCGCCCCTTCCCAAGACTTGCCCACTGGAGGCCTGGGGGGACGTCCAGCTGGGGTGGCCGTGGGGCGAGACCCTGGCCAGCGAGCGCCACCATCGCAGCGGGCTGGGAGCAGCCCTGAGACGCCAGGCTGAGAGTCGCTGGTTTTCCTCAGTGCCCCCAAATCCACCTGCCAACTCAGAGTGGCTGGAACCCTGCTGAGCCCCGGTGGGTCTCGGGCTGGGGTGGGTGGTGCAAACCGGAGGGTGTTTGAGGGGTTCCTCACACAAAGACCCCCCCAAATACCACGTGACACCAGCATTTTCCAGTGCTTCTAACGAATTCTGTGCACCCTGCCTATGCCCTCCCCAGACCCAGCCCATCCCGCGGGACGGACGCCAGCTCGCCCCCAGCCACCGCCGCCCCTTGGGGAAGCCAGAATGTAACCGTTATGGGGGCGCTGGGAGCCCCAGCCCGGGTCGAGCTAAACGGAGGCGCCAGAGAGTGAGATGGGCACGTGCGGCAGGACGGGGGACGCTCTGCCGTCAGCTCGGCGCTGCGGGTTTGCCAGCCGGGGTCGCAGCGATCCCTGGGGTCACAGCCAGAGCCCGTCGCTCCGAGAGCTGCTGCGGAGTATCAGAGCCAGGGTGGAGTTATGGGGCAGGTGTGGGGTCAGTTGGTCCAGGGCTTCCTGAGACACAGCCACGCTCAGGAGACGCTAGTTTTAATGATCTAACGCTTGTGTGCATGGGAGGTTGTGGTGAGCCACAACAGGGTCTGGTGTAGAGATTATGTGATAGACAAGAGGTCATTTGGTCCAAGAGGTCCCCAGATGGTCCCCTCACATGGCCGCTTAGATCACTTTCAGCTTTGGGCAGACCTAGGGAAAATCTAAGGCTCTGACCCCCATGAAACAGAGCCAGATACTGAACACTTCAGAGCCAAGACTGGCTGGGTACTTGGGGACCTACAGATCCCACCCTCATCTCTCTGCGAAGCCCCGCAACTCAGCCTCACCCTGCCGCTCCAGGGTCTCCTTCCCCACCCGCACCAGGCTCTGCATGGTCTCCAGGCACTCGTTCTGCAGGTACCACTGGGCAAAGCGGTTCCAGTTCTGCCCAGTGTCCCACAGGTGTTTCTGAATAAATGCCGGCTGCACGGCTGCCACCCATGTGCCCGTCTGAACGTCGAAGCTGATGAAGTCGCCCCCATCGTAGGCGTACTGGAACTTCTTCCCCACAGAGGTGTCCCCATCCAGAGCGCAGCCCACGTGGACCTGCATTGTGTGGAATTCTGGGGGAGGAGAGGAACAGAACTAGATCACCAGCCACAAGCGCTCGGAGATCATGAGTCGGCTCCCTTTGTCCCTTCCCCAAATCATGAAATTATTTAAAAATTACTACATTTGGGAGTTTTTTATTTGCCCTCTGGATTTTGCACCTTTCAGGGTCATGTTTTCCGACTTTTCTCCCCTGCCCACGAGGGATAGAAACTCACTTTTGTTCTTTTTAGATGAAAAGCTGAGATACTTCCATGCTCCCAGGACTCCAGGAGCTGGGGCTTTGAGAAAGATGCCAGATGTTGCCAGACACCAGATAGTGTAATAAAATCAGGAGAGTTGGCTATGCTGTGTTTTCCAGTTTCTGCATTGTCCAAGTCAGCAAAGCACATAAGTGCATCTTTAACGTTCAGCAGATTCGTAGGTTCCAAGGCTGGAAGGCACCTTGCAATCATTTAGTGAGTCTGACCCTCTGTGCAACACAAGCCAGAGACTCACTTCCAACAATTCCTGCATCCAGCCCAGAGCTACTGGCTGAGCTGGTTGGGCTGTGTGTAGTTTAACTCTCAGTAATACACCCATCTTGACATGCAGTCCCATCACAGCCAAGCCAATGCATCCGCAATAATGTGCTTTTTTCAGCTGAAACCTCAGCCAGAGCTTTCCCCTCCCCAGACACCTCCCCCTGTGTCATAGGAATTGATTTCCGGACACAGACAGACCGAGGTTCCTACCTAATAAAACACTCACCGCTTGTCTGGTTGTACAGCCGTGTCCATCTGTTTGTTACCTCTTTAGTACTCTTCTCATAGTGCAGAAAATCCTCGGTCTTTTCGTGGAAATAGGTCTCGCCCACGGCCTTCATCACCCACTCCCCGGAGGGCTTCACCGCCCGTGAGTCCATGCTGTAATCTATCATTTTGAAGTCATCCAGCTTCCCTATCATGAAGAACCAGTAGGACCCGTCCTCTCTGTGGGTCCCTGTGACCAGCACGTCCCAGCTGTGGGAGTCTGAAGTAACAGAGCAGAAACCCAGTTAAGGAGCAGAGCCCTTAGCAGTGGGTCAGGCCCTGCATGAAGTTCTGGCTGGCAGCTCATCCCGCCCCCCAGTGTTTGCAGCGCATTGCCCTGTCTGCACCCCCCGCACCGTCTGTGCCCGGCCCCTTCGCCAGCTACTCACCAGCAGCCGCTGCCGCCCCCAGCAGCGCCCAGCAGAGCCCCAGGGCGACACCCAGGGCCATGGCTCCTGCGCTGGCTCAGAGAAACCCCCCAGCTCCAGACAGCCGGACCTGCTGCTGCGCCACTCCGCCCCACCCCGCGAGCCCTATTTACTTTCCCTTTCCCACGCGGGGCCGAGACCAGGCCGTGCGGCCAATCAGACACCGGGCGGGATGTGACGTCACAGTATCCAGGCAAACTTTGCTCTTCGAGGTTGCAGCAGAGCCGGGCGAGGAGCAATGGGCGAGTCCCGGCAGCGTCCCAGGCAGGCGTTGCTCGCTGCTGCTGTGCGGGGGGGACCCAGCGCCCCGGGTCAGCCCCCCCGCAACCTCGTGCAGCTGGGGGACCGGCCTCGCCCACTCTCCCAGTTCCCTCGAGCGCCGGGCCAGATGGACCCGTCCGTCTGTCTGTCTGTCTGTCTGTCCCCCGCCTGGCAAAGGTCACAGCATCACTGCGGGCTGGGCTAGAGCAGATCTCCTAGCAGCACATCCCGCCTGCAGACAGGGAGCCTGGTCTTAAAGCCCCTGCTCCTGGAGTCCTGTGCTCATGGGAGAGGGAGACACTCCTCTTGTAGTGTAACAAACAAGCTCCTAGCCCATGTGTGTGTGTGTGCGCGCGTGTGTGCGTGTGAAGAAAAGCTGGGAAGTGAGAATGGTTTGAAATGCTCAGAAACCAGGTCAGAAAAAGAACCTCACAAATTCATTTTTTTTAAAATCTCACAAGTCTAAAGCTGAACTCAGGATTTTTGGGGCCTTACTCATAATTATTGAACACTCAGGATCTGTGATACTGGGAGACTCCTCAGAGCACCCAATTCATACTCAGCCCATGGGAGAAAGGCTGGGTCAATTACATCTATCAGTGCAGATCTGGCTGTGTCTGTGTGGCCCATATACAGACTGCATTCAAAGGGCTGCACACCACAATGTGAGTGATTTCCTTACATCCCCAGGCAGCTGATAGCAGTGCTGGGATTGAACCCCCACCACCTGAGCCGGTTTGATAGCGCCCAAAGCAGCAGGGCCCTGCAATCACCAGGCTGACCCTGGAGAACCAGGCCAGAGAACTGCCCCTATGTAATTCCTGGAGCAGATCTTACAGAAAATCAGCCAGTCCTGGATTACAAACTGCCAGGGATGGAGAATCCACCATGGTCTTTGGTCAGTTGTTCCAATGGTTACTTCCCCTCATGGGTAAAACTTCACTCGGTCTGTCCAGCGCCTTCCCACCCAGCTGTGCTGTCTCCCTGCAGCCCGTCGACTCTTCACAGATACGTGCAGCTGTTACTTCTGGCAGGCGAATTCGCCAGCCCCTCTGAACCCCCAGCCCTAGGCTGTGCTGGGCTCTGCACAGCAAGGGTGTTAGTACCCAGGTCACACACCTCACAAGGGCCCCAGGCTTTGGGATTCTCCTGACCAGGACCAGATTAACTCTCCTGTGGGCCTGGGGCTATTAGATTTTGTGGGGCCCCTGTATACAAGTCTTTTCTCTCCTCACCCCCACCATTAATTTGTGTCTTCCCCCACCAGGGCTGGACAGGAGCTTTCCCAGGGCCGTGCCCGCAGGGGATCAGCCTCTCTCTGTCACCTCTCCCAGGACTTTATTGCACAGCCCCCGCAGGGGTTTCTCCCCCACCCCTGCCTGGGGCCCTTCACTCCTTCCCCAGGCCAGAGCCATGGCCCCACTTTCCGCTTTTCCTCTTCGGACCTTCTGCGAGGTTCACTCCTTTTCAGCCGGCTGGGAAAGCAAGAGGCCTGCAGAGCGCTGCATGCTCGGGCTCCGCCAACCTGTGGCCCCTGCAGCAGAGCACCCAGGGGAGAGGAGAGCGCCCCATGAGTGGGGAGCAGGTGGCCAATGCAGCCGCCAAGGAAGGGGAGAAGCCAGAGGCACAGGAAAACAGGGTGACTCACCAGTAACTGTTGTTCTTCGAGATGTGTTGCTCATATCCATTCCACTATAGGTGACTGCGTGCCCCGTGTATGGGTCCCCGGAACTTTTTTCCCCATAGCAGACCCCGTAGGGTCGGCTCAGGTGCCCCCTGGACCCATGCACTCATGCCGCAGTATATGAGGCGCCGGTGCAGCTGCAGCCATAGCCTCGAACCGAGGCTGCAGGAGGAAGGCTCTGGCCTGGGAAGCATCCAGGGTGGCCCCAATAAACTCTATGCGACTTCTGCTCATTGATGAGCAGCCCCAGCTTGGTGCATGTGGCACAGGTGAGGGACACACTGTCCTGAACGTGGGACCGGGACCTGCCCCTGATCAGCCAGTCATCCAGGTACGGGAAAATTTGCACCCCTCTGTGCCTCAAGTGGGCCGCCAACACGGGCACGCACTTGGTGAATACCCTGGGAGCAGACGAGAGGCCAAAGGGCAGGGCTGTAAACTGGCAGTGGGACCCAGCCACCATAAACTGGAGGAAGCGCCTTTGGCTGGGAAGGATGGAAACATGGAAATATGCATCCTTCAAATCAAGGGTGGCATACCAATCTCCTGGATCCAGAGCAGGAGGCTAGGGAGACGATGTGGAACCTGAGACGCCTGAAACTTGTTCAGTCAGCGTAGGTCTAATGTGGGCCTCAAGCCCCCTTTTGCTTTGGGGATGAGGAAGTATCTGGAATAAAATCCTCTCCCTATCTCGTGTGGGGGGACCGCTTCCACCACCCCCAGGCTGTGGAGGGTGTTCACCTCCTGTAAGAAGAGTTGCTCGTGGGAGAGGTCTCTGAAGTGTGGGGGGGGGGTGTTTGGAGAGAAGGCTGTAAATTGGAAGGCATAGCCCCGGAGAACTACTGCGAGGGCCTGCCAGTCGGAGGTTATGCCTTCCCATTCAGCGTAGAATGGTCTTAGCCTGTCCAGGAATGTGAGGGACAGATCCAGGAAAGAAGTACGAGTGCCACCCTTGGGCGCACCATCAAAACTCCTTCTCGTGACTTGGCCCCTTGCAGGGCCCTTGCTGGGAGGTTGCAGACGAGCTGGATCGATTGCGTCTCCCGCACCCCCTGCTCCTCTCTCTGCGCCTAGCGGGTGATAGCGATGGCCTAGGCTGTTGTTGCTGCTGCTGATGCTATGGCTGCGGCCGGCTGAGACTGACGCCTCGAGGCCTGGGGGGGTGTAGAGGCCCAAGGAACGCAGCGTGGCTCGCGAATCCTTAAGAGCATGCAGCTTCTCGTCAGTCTTGTCCGAGAACAGGCCTGACCCACCAAAGGGGAGGTCCTGTATGGACTGCTGCACCTCCTGTGACAGGCCCGCCGACTGCAGCCACGAGCACCGCCGCATAGTGATCGCAGAGGCCATGTTCCTGCTCACAGTGTCTGCAGCATCACTGGCGGTTTGCAGCACCGCCCTGTCACCGCGATACTCTCCTCCAGGACCGTGGCAAACTCCGCTGCCTGGTCCTGGGACAACCGCTCTGCGAACCTCCGCATGGAGCCCCAGAGGTTAAAGTGATAGCGCCCTAGAAGGGCTTGGTGGTTCGCTATACGGACCTGCAAGGCCCTGGTGGAGTACCCCTTCCTCCCACACAAATCTAGTTTTTTATCGTCTTTGTTTTTGGTGCCCCTGCCTGTCCCTCTCATTTGCTGCGTCCACCAGCAGGGTCCCCAGTGCCAGGTGGGTAAACAGAAACTCAAACCCCTCTGCAGGTACAGAGTACTTTTTTTTCAGCACCCTTAGATGTGGGGGTGACCAAGGCAGGGGCTTGCCACAGGGCCTTGGCAAGTTTGAGGATCCTGTTGTGCACGGGCAGGGCCGCCCGTGATGGTCCCTCTGACCCCAGCACACCAAAGAGGGGATCCTCCTCCTCCAAGAGCTCCCTGACCTCCAGGTTGAGGTTGGTGGCCACCCACTTCAGGAGCTCCTGGTGCGCCCTGAAGTCTGTCAGTGGAGCCCTGTGGTCCTGAGAAGCCGCCTCATCTGGGGGGGGAGGAGGAGGATTGAGGGTGTTCGCCCTCCTGACGGATATCACCTTCAGCTGGATATCCCGCTCCTTCAGAGTCCTCAGCTTGCAGGCTTTGCAGATTTTGCATTTCTCCCTCTGATGCTGCTCTCCCAGGCAACTGAGGCAGTGCTCAAGGGTCACTAATCAGAAAAGCTTTGTCGCACGCTTAAAGCCAGGTGAGCCGGGCATGGTCCGGCCCTAAGGGCTTCTATTCAAACCTAAACTACTCTACTTATCTAGTAAACTAACAACAACAAAGTCAGTAAGGGAAAGCTACTTGCGAGAGGCAGGAGACGTTCCAGTAACCATCACGGGCAGAAAGAAGGGACTGAGGGCCCACAGGGTCGACGGTGCCCCATATACCACGGCATGAGCACAGTACTCCAGGAGCACCAGAACCAAGCCTGGGGGGGTCTGCTGAGGGGAAAAAAGTTCCAGGAACCCGTGCACGGTGGCGTGCACACACCTATATTGGAATGCACAAGCAACACATCACGAAGTAGAAGGCTGAGACACGCTGCCAGCGCCCCTGGTAAGATCCCCTGCCCCAGGCCGGCCCCCCGGCGGCGTGAACGGGGTGTTTGCGTTTTCCCGCTGGGGTGGCCCTGCAGCGACGTCACCCCAAAAATCCAGGACTCCACAGAGCTTCAGTTCCCAGCAGCTTTATCGGACAAAACCCGGGCGCAGCAGGCCCCGCTTTGAGCTGGGGACGCCCCCCCCGCGGTGCGGGTCCCAGCTGGCGCGGATACAGGCGGGGACGATGCTACATGGGCACGCGACCGCCGCCGCCAGGACCGTGCAGCCCCCCCATCGCTGGTGGAATCCTGCTTTGCCAACACAGGCCCTGCTGCGTAAACCAGCATCACGCCCCCACGAGGAGCCCCAGCTCGTACGTCGCGCTCGTCCCCCACAGACCGCAACGTGCTTTGCAAAGGAGGGCAGATCATCCCCCGTAGCACAAATGGGGAAACTGAGGCACGGGGCAGGGCCACGGCTGGCCCAAGGTGACCCCGCTGGCCAAGCTGGGAATAGCCCCTGGCTCTCCTGAGTGCCAGTTCAGTGCACTATCCCCTTGTCGCCGACACCTAGGGCTTCCCAGGTGCCAGCTGGGGCGCTGGTGAGGCCGAGAGCTCGCTGAGCATCATGCTGGGCTGCGAGGAATACAAGTCCCCATGCTCCCGGGCATGAGTCAGTGGCTACTTGATGGGGGAGGGGGTTAGTGCCCCTGGGGATGGGTCAGCTCATAACTGCCCTCGCCAGAGCTACTGGGGCAGGGCCCATGTCTGTCCAGCGCCCCACATACTGGGGGCCTGGGCCGTGGTCGTGGCTGCTAAACGCTACCATAATTCACTTAGTATAAAATGTACAGTGCCTGGCACGCTGGCTGGGGCTCCCATGCGCTCCCCTAAAACAATTTATTATGATTAACAGTGCCTCTGCTGCTCATGCAGCTGGCGCTGGCTGCTGCGGTGCCCACAGACTGGGCTAGATGGGCCCGTGGGTTCCCGCAGTGAGGCAATCCCTTGGGTCCCACATTTATTGACTCTTTAGGCTCTCACCTGGCTCGGGTGATGCTGGTGGGCAGAGGGCAGGCGCGCTGACGAGCTCTCCATGCTGACGAGCTCTCCCGACCAGCGGAGGCATCCGCCCCAGATTGTAACATCCGGCAGCAGAGCGGGGGGCCCCTGTACCTCATCGTGGAGGCAGGCGCCGGTCACCCCTGTCCGTACCTGCCCGGACGAGCGCCCAGAGTTCAGCCCCACATTGGGCGAGGGGCAGAGTGGAGCAGGGCATCTCTCTTTGCCTGCGGGGCCAAGCCCCGTGTCCGGAGAGAGGCTGCGGCAGCGGTACCAGCAGGTGCGACGGTTCCCCGGTACCCGGCACCGTCAGCAGAGCCCATGGACATTCACAGCCCTGCTCCCCTAGAACCATGCCCCTGTCGACCAGCAGGGGGAGTCATGTGAATTATGCTGGGAACCCCCCGTTCCCCAGGGCCTGTGGAACTCCCTGCCCCATGAAGTGAGACCAAGCGCTAACCTCACTGCGTTCACACCCCGCCGCCTCGCCCAGCGTCTCCAGGGCCAGCTCTTCACTCTCACACATGTACAGACGCCCAGGCCCACACCAAGCTTCAGTTCTTACATGCCTGGGAGGTGCCTGGACACTACGGTGATGGCCACAGAAGGATGTAGATTGATACAGAAATGCCCAGGAGAGAAGCGGAGGTGAAGCCCTGGCTGGAGAAGGCTCCTGTGACCGGGGACTTGGAATCAACTCGCTGCAGGTGAGAACGCAAACCCGCAATGCAGGAGCCTGGGGCCCCCACACCCAGAGGAGGAAATTACTGTGACGATTGTCCCCAAGAGCAGGGGGGAGTCAGGGGACAGCAGCTGGGCAGGGTCTGTCTGTGCTCAGACCCTGGGGTCTGCCCCTGAGCCAGAATCTTCTCCAGTAGCTGCTGTGGAGAGAAGAAAGTCATCTGGGGGGATCCCAGCCAGACATCTCCCTGGCCAGCGAGGCGGTTGGTCTGTGCCTGACCAGCTGGGGCGGGGAGAGAGACGACCTGTGCTGGGGAGTCACCTGCCCCCGGCTGGCAACAGACACGGGGATCGAACCCCAAACGCAGCCTGTCACCCTGGCCTGGCGGGGGAGGGGTCGTGTGTGCCCCTGACGGCTCTGGCTTTTTCTCACACTCCGGCAGCTCCCGGACGGCTGGTCCAGCCAGTAACGTGCCGTTGGGGTGACATGGGGAACTCATGCAGCCCAGCGTGGCTCCATGGGGGAGGGGAATCGGTGCCTGCAACCAGTCAATGCTGGGGTCCCTTCTCCCCTCGTGGGGACCCCCCCCATTACACTTATAAAATAAACAGCAGGATCTTATTCAGGGGATAAGGCAGTATGCCGCGTTCATTATGAATACAAAAAAGAAAAAACATTTTAAAAAGCAATTGCCTAACACACACACACACACACACACACACACACACACACACAGTTCTGCAGGAGAGGTATAATTACCAGTCCCTGCGTTGCCCAAGCTGAAATCACTGGCCAGGTGATTCAGACACGAGGGTGGAGCCGGGCTCTGTCGGTCGTGACACGATGCTCCTTGGGGTTTTGCAGAATGAGCCCAAAGTCTAGATTTCTTCACCCCATTTTTATACTTATCCATCCCCAGTTGGGTCTATGCATCCTGCCTCCTTCTTTGATGTAATCATCAATGACGTTTGGTATCGCACGTGTGACAGCGTTCTCATCATCCCTTCACTCCTGTTTCACACTTTGTTCCTGTCCGTGGGTGTTAACTCCCCTGTTTTCCGGGGTTATCTTGATCTTCGGCCATCTGGGTTGTAAAAGTTCTTTAAACAAGAGCATCTTCTCTCCCTCCTGCCCTTGAAGGTTGAGAACTATTATCTCAGCAATTACTTCACTGACTCAAACTGCATTCACTCCTGATTCCTACTTTCTAAAAATCATTACCTCCGTATCCCATTACATTGGCACCCCATTGTATACTCACTCACTAACATCATAAAATCCTTACACCAATTCTATCAACAGTAATTATACTACATGAAAAGACAAGAAATCTCACTTGCCCTCTCGTTGCCCCATGATTCACAAAGCAGCCACATTCCTGACACGCACTGGGCACTTTCCTCCCCTTGTAAATCGTCACAAGTGGGTGTTCCCAAACAGAAGTGCTCCAAGACCCTCGGCCCCTGCGATCACAGAGCGTGCTACACCGGGTTCTGTTTATTACCAGGGGCGGGTTTTGCACCGTTCGGGCTCACATTTTGGGGCTCTTCTGCTCTGCCTGCGTGGGCCAGAAACTCACATTAGCTTGTTCCGTGCTCCCAGGACTCCAAGAGCTGGGCCCTGAGAGAGACCCCAGATGGTGGGAGCTGCCGCCAGCCCTTTCCTGATCTCCGCGCCCTCCTCCAGCCAATGCCCGAGCCAGCAAAGCACGGCCTGAACGTTACGCAGAGTTCAAGGCCGGACGGGGCCGTTCCGGTCGTCTCGTCTCAGCTCCTGCGTAACCCAGGACCCCCTGATCTCTGCATCCAGCCCAGCACCCCGGTGCGGCTGCAGTGTCTCTTTTACAAATGTGCCCTGCCCCCTCACAGCCCAGCCAGTGCAGCAGGCCTTAGCGGGTGTGACGAAGCGGGAATTTTCTGGCTGTTTCATCTGAATACAGTGTGTGCCTCAGTTTCCCCTGTGTGTTGCACAAGTCTAGGTAGTGGGACAAGAGTGTGTGTGACCCTTGCAGAGACACCCCCCGGGCAGCCGTAGGACACGATTTCCAGAGGCGAGCGTGATCACCGTGTCCGGAGGGGGAGAAACACTCACCACGCGTGTGATTGTTCAGACGCATCCAGTGGTCCATTGCCACTTTAGAATTTTTCTCGTGCTGCAGGAAATCCTGGGTCTTTTCCTGGAAATACGTCACGCCCACGGCCTCTGCCATCCACCCCCGGGTGGGCTTCACTGCCCGGCTGGCCGTGCTGTAATCCATCATTTTCAAGTCATCCAGCCGCCCCATCATGGCGTACCCGTGGGATCCGTCCTCGCTGGTGATGGCTCGGACCAGCACAGCCCAGCAGTGGGAGCCTGCAGCCGCAGACAGAGGCAAGGTAAGCGGCAGAGCCCCTGGCACAGGAACAAGCAGGCCTGGGAAAAGGTTTCTAGCTGGTTTTCCCTTGTCTGTCGCCCCCGCCCCCGCCCCCCAGTGCTGCTAGGACGGCTTGTGCCTGATCCCCTTCGCCCGTCTCTACTCACCACCAGCCACTGCTGCCCCCAGCACAGCCCCAAGGCGACACCCAGGGCCATGGATCCTGGGCTGGGTCCGGGGGTCTCCCCCCTCCAGAAAGAAGAGCCCTCCCCGGCTCCGGCTCCAGACATGGACCTCCCCCGTTGCTTCCACCAATCAGCAGGAGGGAAGGGCTCTCGCCTGGCAGCGTCTGTCTGGCAGAACCGGCTCCCATGGTTTCCCCCAGCGTCCGGGAAACGCTGCCAACTCCCCTGGGGCCCCGGGCGGGAAGCACCTGCAGCGCCCAGAGCCTCCTTTGCATTGAAAGCGGGGCCGCGGCTCCAGCAGGGGTTTTGCTTTCATCACTGACGCAGCCGGGCCAGAGGCGCCGCGGCTCTGAACTGCCAGGCCCAGAGGGGCCGGGGCTCAGCCCTGGCGCAAACTAAGTGCTGCAGGAGGGACCCAGCGCCTAGGGGGTTAATCCCCATCTGCACAGCCTCCTGCCCGTGGGCTGACCTCTAACCAGGGGCATGGGTGGCTGGAAGCGGGAGCGGCTGGAGACTCGTGTCGCCCACGCTCCTGGCTTCCCCACCAGCCTCTCACTAGTCCTTAAAGCCCCAGCTCAGGGAGTCCTGGGATAGGGGGAGACCCTTGGAGTTTGTTTTAAAACCGCAAGTTTCCAGGCTGAGTTTGTGAAGAGACGCTGGAGCCCACGGCCGGCGGGTGATCGAAAGGCAGCGCGAGCTGGAGGCAAAACGAGGAAACAACTCCCCACTTTATTGTATTTTTATAAAAAACATCACGAGTTGTAGGGCCTGACGCCGGGCTTGTGACACGGGGGGACTCCGCCCACCAGCTAGTGCAGACACAGCTCTTCTCTAGCCCCCTTGCCCTTCGCACAGCCTGCTAGCTAGCTGGCACGGGGGGGCTGCCCCTCAAGGGATTAGACTCCTCCCCCCGTGTGCCTGATGATGGATTTGGGCGGGGGGGAAGGGGGAGGCTGGGATGATGGGAAGCAGCCCAGGGACGTCCCGCCCTCAGCCAGTTCCATGCGCAGCTCTGGCACGGTGCCCCGGGTTCTCTAGGGCTGCTATGTGGCTCCCCCCCAAACAGAGCCCGGCTGTCCCCGGTTCAGGGCCTTTCCCCGTGGCTGGCCAGGAGGAAGGGCAGTGCCGTGGGGAGGGGCTGTTCAGCAGAGTCCCAGGGGCTCCCCACACAGCTGGGAGTCAGACCCGCAAAGCTCGCCCCAGCTGAGCCCCCCGGGAACTGCACTAGCCCAGCGAGCTGCGGGGAGCCGAGCCGGCCCGAGAACAACCAGGAGCCCTGGGCAGTCGCAGGGTCAGGCGAAAGATCCGTGAGCCGCGTCCCCGGGTCTCTGCGCTGGGTGATTCCTGGCAGGCCAGGGGCTGGACTCAGAGTCGTAGGTTCAAGGCCCAGACGGGGCCCAGCACAGGGCAGCGAAGGGCCCAGCACAATCCCCACAGCCGAGCTCTGAGAAAACAGCCAGTCGTGATGTGCACCCGGCCTGGGACGGAGACTCCACCGGCACCCCGGGGAAGTTGTGCCACTGGTTACCCCCGCACGGGGGACAATGCAGGCCTTATTCCCAGCCTGCTTGGCTGGGCGGCCGGCCTGTCACACGGGCGTGGTCCGACGCTGGCTGCAGGTGGGATCTGCTCCTGGGGAGACGGAGGGAGGTTTATTCCATGTTCCCAGATTTCACGATGTGACCCCCCCGCACACCCCAGCAGGGCTTCCCAGCTCCTGGAGCCCCAGACCGAGTCTCGGGGGCCCTGCCGAATGGACGGCGGATAACGCCAAGCCCAGCCCCAGCCGGCCTGGAGTCGGGGTGGGCACAGAGGGACTGGCCGCCCCTGCTGGGCAATAGGGAGGCGTCTCCATGGGGGTGGTGAGCTGGTCCAGCAGCCCGGGCGCAGGGCCTGTCTCAGGAGCCCCAGCCTCTGGGTGGCGGCCGGGTGCAGATGTGCCGGGGTGGGAGAGCCCACCTTCAATCAGTGCTGGGCTCCCCCCCGCTGGGACCCCCTGTGTACCCACACTGCACTGCGGGGGGCAGTCCCAGGGGGCAGGGATTGGGCCCCGTGTCCCTAGGGGTCACTCACTGGCCGTCAGGGTGTAGCTGCTTCTGCTGGAGTCTGAAATAAAAGCAGAGCGTGTGAGCGGGTCACGACCGGGCACGGGGGGAGCTGAGCTGGCTGGGGGTCCCCCACTCCAGCAATTCCTACCCCCCCTCCCCATGACCCATCTCCACGCACCCCCCAGCCAGCCAATGATACTCCCTCCCCAGCGATCCTGGCCCCACCCGCCCCAGCCCAGCTCATCATCCAAGGTCTCTGCCAAGGCAGGATCCAGCCCCATGGCATGGTACCAACCCGCCCCCCCAGGGGAGACTGTCACCCTCTCTGCCTCTCCGTGCCCCCCCAACAGGTTCTGCCCCCCCCAGTCTCTCCCTTTACCCGGGTGTGTTCTCCGCCACAGCATAACACCAGCCACTGCAGCACCAGCCACCATCAGCGCCGTGAGGATGAGGGCGGCCAGGATCCCGGGGGCCAGGCCCCCCGTCTCCCCGGGTGCTGCGGGGACGAGGAGAGATGGTTACTGGGGTGAACAGGGGGGATTTACCGCCCGGCTGATGCTGGCCTCTCCCCGTCTGTGTCGCTGCCTTGGGGGCAGAGCTGTCCCCCGCCCCGGAGCAGTTTGGGGCAGGCTCCTTTCGGGGGGGGGGGGGGCGAGACGTCTCATTCTCTCAGCTGGGGAGCAAATCTGGCTGGTGTCGGAGTCCCCGGGGGGCTTGGCTGTGGGGTGCCGCCAATGGGGTGAGATGGGGGGCAGGGGGCAGAGGCGCCCGCAATTTGTCACCTGGCAATCGCTGCCACGTGGGTGGGCATCGCTCAGGTCCCGTCCCCCCCCAGGGGAAGGAGATGGAGCCGGACCTGCTCAGCAATAGCTCACGCTACAGACCCGCTCGTGGGGCGGTGTCAGCAGGGGTCCCACGGGGCGCTGCCAGCGGGGGTCCCCACTCCGTCCCCCTCAGAGAGGCCGGTACCCGGGGTCGCTAGCGCCTCCTGCAGGCTGCGGTCCTCAACTCGGCAGGAGTAGCTGTGCCCGTCTCCGCCTGGCTGCGGGATGGCCACGGATCTCTGGAGCTGGAACGAGTCACTGGCGGCGGGCAGGATCCCGCGGTCTCCTCCCCGTCCCGCACCCAGGAGATGCGGATGGGCCGTGGGTGAAAGCCCCTGGTGCGGCAGGAGAGGGTGGCGGAGCCGTCAGGGGCATCGCTGCGGGAAACCGAGACCTCGGGGAAGACTGGTGGGGCAGGTGGAGAAAAGGTGACACCACAAGTTTATTCTGCTCTGAACATGACGTTCTCGCTGCTGTTTCGGTATCGAAGGGGACGAGCCGTCTCCACCCCCAACTCCCCATGTCATCCGCTACGGGACGCGGGTGTATTTACACCCACGGGTTAGAAAGGGACACGTCCCTGCTGCCTCCTCGCTAACCAGATGCTCCAAAGGGTAACTCCGCCCTGCAACCACGAGCCAGGCTCTGCCCCGCAGCCCTGGACGGCCCAGCTCCTCCCGGGCTCCCTCGGGGCCCCAGAATCGGAGGTCGGGCCCGACTTCCCCATTTTTAGCAACGTGAGGTGAATTCTCCGCATCTGCGGCGTGGAAGCAGATACCAGACAGAGCAGGAACCGGAGACGCGGGGTCTCGGTGTTTGCAGAGCGGAGTCTTTTCACACCTCTCCCGGGACAGAGCCGGTCACCGGTGGCACCCAGGGAAACCCTCCGTCTGAAATCTCAGCCCCGCTGCCACTGGCCAGTCCCAGCAAGGAACTGTCCCAGGCACTGACTCCAGGTAGAGAAACTGAGGCACAAGGGAACTCCTGCTGCCGGCACCAGCTCTCCTGAAAAACCCGGAGCAGCGCAGCCCTTCCTCGCAGGCAGCTCAGGCCGGACGCTCACGTGCGGGGTTATGAGCAGAGGCTTCGCGTCAGACAAACTCCGGCGACGGGGCAGGAATCGTGTCAGCCCATTGCTGATGTCACGTGGGTCTGTCATATCCCGCGAGGTGTGTGTGTGTGTGGGGGGGGGTGCACAAAACGTGGAGTATTTAGGTGCACGGAAAGTCTGGGGTAGGAGGGCAGAGCGGGGGGCGGAGGTACGGCCCCCGTGCCCCATAGCCGGGCGGGCCCCTGATTCGGTGTGACACCCCATGGTGACTTTCCCCACAACATCACCACAATATAAACACTGGCAGAGGCACCAGCCAGCCACTAAAGCCGCCCCACGTACCCGGCCGGCTGCGGCCCAGACCGGAGCGTAGCTGCCACCGAACCGCGTCACAACGAGCGGGTCCAGACACCTGCCGAGGTTCTCCGAGCACAGCTTTGCTGGCAGCCAGGTGAACCGATCGGCCGCGGAGAAGCCGCTTCTTGCGCGGACTCCCCACGCGGGAGCGACAGAGGCTCCCGGGCCGTCCTAGACACGAGCTGCCCGGAGAGCAGCGAAGGTTAAACCAGCGTCAGGACGTCTACACGGGGGGTTACCGGAGCGGATTTGCAAACTGACCCGCTCACGCCGGTGAGAGCGTGCAGCTGTCCGGTGCAGAGCAGGACGAGATGGATGGGCTGCAGCCCGCCAACTCCCGCTGGGCACTGGCTCGCAGGCAGACATCCCTGGTGACTGGGACGTGGGGCCCCTTCGCCATTCGCCCCCTGACCCGTGCTGAGTGTGGGCTCCCCCCGGCTGCTGTGTTCCACCCGGCAGGCGTAGCTGTGGCCCCACTGCGGGGGGATCTCCAGGGACTGCCGGATCTGGTAGGTGCTGTCGGCGTTGGGCAGGATCCCGCTGGAATCCGCGGGCACCAGGATCTGCTCCCCGCCCCGCACCCAGGAGACGTGGATGGGACGCGGGTGGAAGCCCCTGGCACGACAGGAGAGGGTGGCGGAGCCGTCGGGGGTGTCTCCGTAGGTCACCGAAATGCCTGGGGGGACTGGTGGGGAGGGGAACACGTCAGCCGGGGGGAATCAGCCCTGACCAAGCGCGGAGCAGTTCGCCAACCCCCGAGCACCAAACCAGCGCCACAAGCAGCCGGTCCTCAGCCGCGGGGCCGTGGGAAGCTGTAGCAGCAACGCGCTCACGGAGCGCGGAGGAGAAGGCGCCGAGGAGGCTCCGTTCGCTTGTTCCCAGCAGCCGGGCGCCCGGGCACGGGGGTGCAGGAACCCGAGCCTGCTCGGTCGGTGCCGTTTGCACGGTTCGGTTTAGCCGGCGGCCCCACCTCGGGCCGGGTTTGCACGGTTCGGTTCTTCCCGCGTTGACACGGCCCCGGGCGGGTCTCGCTTCTCGCGCCGTTCCCCGCCCAAGACAAACGCAGCGCGCGCGCTCGCTCAGCGAGACTCCCGCCATCAACGCCGCCGGCCGTTCACACGCGTCGGCCCCCAACTCGCTTCCGGCCCAACCCCCCACCGAGCTCCTTCCCCTCCCCCACGAGGCCCAGCCCCCCTCCAGCCCTGGGGCAGCGGGCCCCACACCCGGGGCGGACCCTTTCGCCCTAGAGCCAGCAGAGGCGGCACGTGGTTGGCGTGGGAGAAACCCTGGTGGTTTTCTCAGCCCCTCCGTTCTCACAGCAGCCTGTGCCCCACACAGGGAATCCAGCCAATCAGCGACCAGGGGCTCTGGCAGCCGAGGGGGGGAGGTCTCGGCGTGTGATCGCAAGGAGACAAGCAGGTGTCGGACCCTCAGCGCGGCCGGAAGCTCCCCCGAGCTGGGGGGAAGCGCCGTTGCTGGGAACAGGAGTGTTGGCGTACACGTACGGGAATGTACATCGAGGGGCCCGTCGACCCTGGTATCCAGCCTGCCCCGTCCCCACTGTCCTGGATTACAATGGGCCCATCTACCCTGGTGGGGAGAGGAATGGGGGGATCCTGGTAAGGGGGGAAGGAGACACACAGAACCCCAGGTATGGGGGGAATTGGGGGACCCTGGTCCAGGGGAATGGGGCACACAGAGCCCCCAGTGGGGGCGGTGTGACATTCCCCCCCTGCATTCCAGACTGGTGTGTAGCTGTGTCACCCCAATTCCTCACTCCTGGGCCCCCATTTACCCCGCTTTGCTGTGTGAACCGCCCACTCCTGGGTCGGCCCATGCCCAGCCTCCTGCATGTAACTGGTCCCCCTCCTAGTGAAGGAGCCCGTCTGGCCAGCCGCTCATGGGATACTCCCCAGCAAACACCCCCAGTCCTAATGCAACCCCGGGAACTGCCGTCTGGCAGGGTTCAGTGCTGCACCCTGCACACTCATTTACACGCCTCCGTCAATTTATCAAAGACATGGATCTAACCCAGCTCCGTCCCTCTGCACACACCCACCCACAGGCACCGTGTTATCAAAATAAGTTTGATTGTAGCGAGATTTTAAGTGAATCCGAGTCAGATTATTAATAAATCCAGGAGCTAATCACAATTAACTACTAGATAACGTGCAGTTTAACCTCAGATTAACAATCAGTCTGTATCCAGCTCACCACACAGGCTGGGGGCGATGTCTCCTGTAGCCAGGCCCCGCTCCCTGGGGGTAGATTCTGTCTGTGGGTTGCTTAGAAGATGTATTCCAGGGGACAGCCTGGGCCACAGCCGCCTCCGCTTTTAACAAGTTTCCCCAACGCCCCCTGGCTTGATCTCTGCCACCTGAGCCCAAGTGCTCACAGGTGCCAGGCCAGCCCCTCGTTCCGTCTGCAGGTCTCTGCGGGTGTGGGGTAAAAAGCCGTGTGTTCATTCCGACCCTGTCAGACACACCTCCGGGGATGTGACACGGCCGGGTTTCGTATCTGCACATGGGTGGGACACGGCAGGACACACGCGGCCACCACAGTAACGTTCAGTGTGCGTGAGCGTCCCTGAACCCCTGACACAGCCCACGCTGCATTGCACCATGCACAGCTGCACTGTCAGCGTGAGCACGCATGACACACGGATCACACCATAAGGGTGTACAGGGGTACGGCGTGTCACAAGAGGGTATTGGGGGACCCTGGTATAGGGCAAAGGGGCACACAGAACCCTGGTGCAGGGAGAATGGGGGATCCAGCGGGGAGGAATGGGGGCCCCCCGTGGGAGGAAAAGAGGCGTACAGAACCCCGGTGGGGGGAAATGGGGGCGGGGACGTGGAGCGATGCCGGGAGCCCCGGGGGGGGGGGACGGAGGGACGCTGTGTCCCCCCAGTTGGCTGTTGGTGGGCAGGGGGGATCAGCGCTGACTTGTCCACCCGAGATCCGCGGCTTCTCCCCGGCAGCCCGGTCCGGCCCGGTTCCGCCCAGCGCCGGGGGCGATCCCCGCCCGCAGCCCCACGTGTGACGGTGACAGGCAGTGCCCCGCTGGGCTCTTCTGCGCCGGCCCGGCCCGGCCCAGCCCGGCCCAGGAGCCAGGGCGCTGGCTCTCGCCCTGGGACTGTGCCGGTGACAGTGGGCAAGTGGGGCGGGGGGTTATCAGGGGTGTGGGGCTGGGGTGAAAGTGCTGGGGGGCGCAGAGTGTGTGGGGTACTGGGGCTGGGGGCGCAGAGTGTGTGGGGTACTGGGCTGGGGCGCGCAGGGGTGTGGGGCAATGAGGGTGGGGGTGCAGACACAGGACAGCCAGCGGGAAGCCTGGGAGATAAACACCCCAAGACCCCCCAGACCCGCCAGGGCCCCTGCCCGGCTCCGCTCGGTTGCGGGACGCGGGGGCGCTGCAGGAGAAGGAGTGCAGCGGGCCCGGGACATTGGGAACCCCCCTCCCCGCTGCCCGCTCCCGGATTCTGCTGACACCTGGAGCCAGTCCGCAAAGCAGCTCCTCCAGGAGCAGAGCGTGGACACGCTGGGGGCCTTGTGCTGGGGGCGCCTGGATACACGGGCGGGAGGGAGCCTTCTGCTCCCCCCCCTGCACTGGGGCCACGGTGAGCGGGTCAGTTTGAAATCCGCTCCGGTAACCCCCGTGTAGACGTCCTGACGCTGGTTTAATCTTTGCTGCTCTCCGGGCAGCTCGTGTCTAGGACGGCTCGGGAGCCTCTGTCGCTCCCGCGTGGGGAGTCCGCGCAAGAAGCGGCTTCTCTGTGTCCGATCGGTTCACCCGGGTGCCAGCAAAGCTGTGCTAGGAAAACCTCGGCAGGTGTCTGGACCCGCTCATTGTGACGCGGTTCAGTGGCAGCTACGCTCCGGTCTGGGCAGCAGCCGGCCGGCGAACGTGGGGCGGCTTTAGTGGCTGGCTGGTGCCTCTTGCAGTGTTTATATCGTGGTGATGTTATGGGGAAAGTCACCATGGGGTGTCACACCGAATCAGGGGCCCGCCCGGCTATGGGGCACGGGGGCCGTACCTCCGCCCCCCGCTCTGCCCTCCTACCCCAGACTTTCCGTGCACCTAAATGCTCCACGTTTTGTGCCCCCCCCCCCCCCCCACACACACACCTCGCGGGATATAACAGACCCACGTGTCATCAGCAATGGGCTGACACGATTCCTGCCCCGCCGCCCGAATTTGTCTGACGCGAAGCCTCTGCTCATAACCCCGCACGTGAGCGTCCGGCCTGAGCTGCCTGCGAGGAAGGGCTGCGCTGCTCCGGGTTTGTTCGGCAGAGCTGGTGCCGGCAGCAGGAGTTCCCTTGTGCCTCAGTTTCTCTACCTGGAGTCAGTGCCTGGGGACAGTTCCTTGCTGGGACTGGCCAGCGGCAGCGGGGCTGAGATTTCAGACAGAGGGTTTCCCTGGGTGCCACCGGTGACCGGCTCTGTCCCGGGAGAGGTGTGAAAACACTCCGCTCTGCAGACACCGAGACCCCGCCTCACCGGTTCCTGCTCTGACTGTACACAATGTTATGTAACACAAACAATAGAGAGGGAAAGCCGTGCACTCTGCATTCTGTGTCCTAACTGACATAAAGATATTTGGAAATGTAGGAAAATACGTGCAATATGTATAACGAATTTCAATCGCTGTTCTGTTATTGTTAACAGCGCGACTCCAGCCGCGACTAATCACCATTCCTTGTTTAAATCGAATTACTGCGTGCTGAGTTCATCGCTGGCGTTAACTGCACTGAACTGACAGCCCCCGGCAGACGTCGCCCAGGACAGACGGTGTGACCCCGACGATGGAGTTTCTCTGGTATCAGTAGAATTCACCCGATAGATCTGCAGGACCCAGATGTGAAGGTGCAGAGTGACTCACTCTGGCACGGGACCTCTTCTATCAGCGCCTGGAGCAGAGAACTGGAGCGTAGCGAATGTGAAGCGGAGTTTGCAGAAAGGCTCCGGAGCAGATCCCGCAATCACAGGCTGGTCGACCTGGCGTCAAAGGCCGGAGTAAAGGCCGGAGTGATCCGACACAGAGACTAACGCGGCGCTTTGTTCTCAGCGGCCAGGCCCTGCAGCCTCCGCCCGGCCCAGCCGCTCTGCCAATGGCCCCTTGCATCCCTCCTCCAGCCTGGTGCCTTAACCTCGCCGAGCCGGTTCTGCCCAGACACCGATGACGAACGTCCTCTGCCTGCGTCCGGATTGGAGGCCAGGCATAGACATCTGCAGCACTTTGGAAAGTGAAAGTCACATTGGGTCCGTCTGCTCTGGGGCTGTCAGGCTCTCCCAGTCCAGCTGCCCTGAGCCCCCCGGGTGGGGTGACCAGACCTCCGGATGTCCTCGGGATAGTCCTGAACTGCGGGGCTTTGTCTTACACAGGCCCTATCGCCCCGCACCGCATTGTTCACACCTGCTATCCGGTCACCCCATGGCGTGGGGGCTGCTCCTGGCGCTCTGCGGGGCAATCCTGGCACCGGCCGCGGCTGACGGTGAGTACGAGGTGGGGCAGGGCTGCAGGGTGACCCCCGGCTGGGGGTGTCACCGTAACGGACAGAAGGTCTCGCTGTAACACAGCGGCGCTCAGCCTTTCCAGACTACCGTGCCCCTCTCGGGAGCCGATTTGCCTTGTGTAGCCCAAGTTCCAGCTCACTTAAAACGGGCTTGCTTCCAAAGCCAGCCAGAAAAACACCGAAGTGTCAGGGCTCCTGAAATGTGGCCGGCTTTCTCCTTCCTACCCTAGAACTATCCAGTACATCAGCTGCAGTGTAAATGGTGTATGTGCATTGTGTGTCTAGCACAGAGAGCAGTGTAAACAGAGCACGGTGTGAAACTGTGCTTTGTACTGACTGCGCCAGTGCTTCTTATGTAGCCGGATGTAAAACTAGGCAAATATCTAGTCTCCTCTGGAAGATCTCTGCGTACCCCCAGGAGTATACGTACCCCTGGTTGAGATCCACCGCTCCAGCTGGGCTCGGGGACGGCGGGGTGGCACCCCACGGGGATGTTATGCAGGAGCTCTGGGGCATGAGCTCCTTTGGGCCGGGACCGTCTCTTCGTTCTGGCTTTGTACAGCACCTGGCGCAGCTGGGTCCTGGGCCAAGAGAAAATACTCTTGAGATGCTCTGGGCTCTTGATACTAATTTTCCCAGATACAGAATGACTCTTTCTGGCCTTGAAATCTACGACCCTCCAGCCCATCCCCTTGTTCTCTGCCATAGGCGTTAGCCCCTCACAACCCTCCCATCATTCTTTGGGGAGTCATCCAGAAATCTCCAACATGCCGCCCAAGAACCACCGCACCACCCCTAGGGCTGATGTAAAACCAGGGTTACTGAGCACAGGACAAGGAGCTGGCCCACCCTGTGGGAGCAGAGGAGGAACTGGCCCATCGACCCTCATGGGCAGTGGTGTCGTGATAAAAACAGTAGTGGGTAACCTAACCTCAGCCTAACTCCATGTCCCTAGTGAGAAGCGGGTGAGCTCTGGTTACCTCTGATACCCCTGCTCCGGCAGTGCTGGGCAGTTGCCTGGCTGTGGGGTAGAGGACACCGGGCTCAGCTAAGGTGGAAACAAAAGCTACTTATGTTTCCAGGAGCAAACGCACATCCCACCCTTTCCTCCAGCCCCAGCCATCTCACCGTCCAGGCCATGGCGTATGGCAGACGCCCTCCAGGAACCTCTGGGGGCTGCTTCCCCTGCACAGTGGGAGGCTTGTGATTGTCCCCTGCCTCTGGCACAAAAAGGGGGAACAGTCCTGAGAACTCCACAGCCCTGCAGGGCTGACCCGTTAATTTCCTCTAACTGGGCGTGTCTGCATACGCGCACCGCAGGCCCTTTGTTTTCAGCTTTTATTTTCTTTAAATTTTCCTGGGAATTTTTCAGTGTTACAAACACTTAAAAAAAGGGGTGAAAACCAGTGCCAAATATTAACATCCCAGTTTTCTGGGTCAATATCAGGATACAACTGGGGGATGGGGGAACAGAATAAAAGCAACAAAGAGGGAAAAGTCTGAGTATTGAATGTCAAAGGAATCTAATGCTGTGGTTTATTTTAATGAACTGCATTTAATGGTGTGTGTGTGTGTTTGTGTGTATGTTTGTGTGTGTGTGTGTAACTTCCTCTCCATTGCCTTACACTAACAGACAGCCTCACATTTACTCTTGGACTAATTTATTATTAATATAAACACAACTACCTACGGTCATAGATTTCTTAATATCATCAGCATTTCCGTGCACCTGAGTGAGCCAAAATTGGGGTGAAAATAAAACCCCCCCGAATAACAGCTTCTGTAAAACCTGGGAATTGTTCAGTAAAAAGTCAGTTAAAACTGAAAACAAAGTGTCTTACAAACCTTACATGCATCCACACCCCCTCCACACGTGTACACACACACAGACCTCACAGACACATGCATACACACCCTGCATGCTCACCACACACCTCACACCTCACACAGGCCACAGACGCCCCAGGTTCCGCTGTAAGCAGTTTGCACATCCACCCTTCCCATCCTCAGGGCATTTGCCCATGGGGGGAGCTCTTTAGGGGGAATGAACCCCCCTGACAATGTCTGACCCCCCCAAACAAGCCACCGACTTTCAGAGGTGGGGGCTGAGAGATCGTCCTTCCTGGTTCCCCCTTGGCTCTGCGCAGTGTGTTACTGACAGATCCCAGCTCGTCCCTCACCCCAGATGGGGTGAGGGCAGGGGAACATGGTGGGGGGTGAGAGGTCTCTGCTGGTCCCACTGGGGTGACCCTCTTCTTGTCCCCCAGCCCTGAGCAAGGGAGGAAGCCGCTGCATGACTCAACCTCTCTCCTGTTGCTTTAGGGCACCATCGCTTGGCTGTGCTAGTCACAGCAGTCATCAATGAAGAGGGGACTTACCACTTCCTTATGATCGCCCAGCTGGATGACGTGAAGATCGCGTACTACAGCAGCGACACACAAGAGGTCAGACCCACCCAGCAGTGGGCAACACAGGCCTTGGGTGCTGAGTTTTTCCAGGAAAAGACCCAGCAGTTCTGGAGGCACGAGGAGAACTCTAAATCCGATACCAGATGGTGGATGCAGCTGCACAACCAGACGGGCGGTGAGTGTCTGAGAGTTGTTTTTACTGATGGACACAAGAGAGCTGCCTGCTCAGAATCAGTCCCATCGGGGATCAGGGCCTCACTGAGCGAGGTGCTGCCCAAACCAGAGCTGGCTGAAAAATGGAGTTTCTTCCCACAGAAAATGTATTATTCCTGGAGGGGTTTTCATTCCTGATTGGAAGAAAAAGTCAGAAATGGCAGATTTTCCATGGAAAGGAAATTTTTGAGAAATTCCATTTTGGGAGAATCCCAAGCAGGGACCTGGGCAGCGCTGGGAGCTTCCCTTTCGATTTCTCAACAGAAAATCAATGTTTTCTGGCCAAATTGACATTTTCTCACAAAAAATTACAATTTTGTGGAAACAGCCTTTTCCATCAGTGGAGAGACTCCAGGCAGGTGTCCAGCCCTTTAATCCTTCTTGTGACTCTTCTCTGAATCCTCTCTTGTTTATCAACATCCTTCTGGAGCTGTTCACTCGCTCGGCACAAGCCCTGCCACACTGCTAGAGACGGTAATGGGACAGTGTCACCGTCTGACCAAGCGCCCCTCTGAACCCACCCACCCCACAGACACGTTTCCCTGATCTCGATGCACGGCCGGAGCTCTATCCCTCCCTCGCAGGGATTCACACCGACCAGGTTCACGTGGGCTGTGCCCTGAGCGGCCAGGCCCCCGTAGACCCGAGGTTCCAGTACGCCTACAACGGGAGGGACTTCATCAGCTTTGATAGCCAGACGGGGACGTGGGTCGCAGCCGTGCAGCCGGCCTTCCTTCAGAAACAGCGCTGGGAGACGGACAAGACCTGGTCTCAGTATGTCCAGTGGTACCTGCAGCACGAGTGCCTGGGGACTCTGCAGAGCCTGGTGCAGCAGGGAAGAGCGGTGCTGGAGCAACAGGGTGAGCAAGCAGCGGGGAGCTGTCATGGGGAGTGAGCAATGGGGCACAATGACTCCAAAGGGACTTGGGCAGCTCCAGAAGGGGCAGTGTGGCCTGGTAGATAGTGCACTGGCCTGGGAGTCAGGACCCCTGGGTTCTAGTCCTAGTCCTAGTTCTGTCACTGGCCTGCTGGGTGTAGGGTGACCAACTGTCCTATAAATGGCGGGACAGTCCCACAATTGGATCCTTTGTCCCACAACAACTACACAGTGTCCCGCAAAATACAGAGTCAGAGCTGGGGTGGAGGCCAGCTGCAGGGCAGAGTTGTTTACCTCGCTAGCAAGCTATATATGTAGCTATATCAATAGTTTCCAGCTAGCTCAGGGGTGGACAAACTGCAGCCCGTGGGCCGCATACATCCCATCTGAGCCTTTCATCAGGCCCTCCAATTGGGCCTGGCTAGAGTGCAGCGCCCACCATAATTTCATACCCAGATGTGGCCCTGAGGCCAAAAATTTTCCCACTCCTGAGCTAGCTACTGGATGCACACTTCGGTTAAATGCCTTGTTTTACAGTCTATATCGTCCCGTAACGGCCTGTTTTGCTACAGGGTGAAATTAGTGCTCTTGGTTACATTTGAGGGATTGATTTATTTTAATGTCACCGTGTCCCGTGATGTCCCGCAAAGGAGATCATGCTGTCCTGAAACTGGACTCATGTCACTTGGGTGACCTGGGGGCAGGGGCACTGGAACCGGGGGCGTGGGAAGCCAGAACGGCCATGCCCACCCACTTTTTTACATGGACATGGTTTAGGGAAGGAGACTACATTGTCCCCCCAGACTGCAAGCCTCGGGCAGGCGCGAAGCGCAGCCCTGCTGGTGTGGCCAGCCTCTTCCCGGTGGGGGGGCTGACATGGGCCTTCGCCCTCTTCACCCATAAGGCCCCGTCCCTGTTCAGGGCTCCATCTCTGCTCCTCCTCTTCCCCCAGAGGCCTCTGGCCAGGATAGAAGCTGGAGCTGGGCTGTGGTAAGAGCCGCCCAGAGAGCCCGGGCTGTTGTGGGGAGCCCCGGACCCTCCACCAGGCCTGTGCTGGTAACTACCCAGTTAGGCTACACCAACGTGAGCAGTTTAAGTGAGTCTGCAGAGGGGTTTTACACCTGATTGGTAAATAGAGCTGATTAATCAATGTAAATGGGTGCAGACCAGGTCTCACCCACACATGAGTACTCGACAATATGCTGGGCTTGTATTTCCTGCCTGTTACATGGTCCCAGTTCCTGGCATGTGGCTCACGCGCTGTGTCTTCCTTCCAGTGCCCCCCGTGGTCTCAGTTTCCCGCAGAGACACCCCCAGCGGCTCCGTCACCCTCTCCTGTCGCGTCAGTGGCTTTTACCCACGTCCCATCCACGTCTCCTGGGTGCAGGATGGAGAAGACATCCTGGTGGAGACAGACTCCAGCGGGATCCTGCCCAACGCCGATGGCACCTACTACATGCAGTCATCCCTGGAGATCTCCCCGCAGCAGGAGGACAGGCACCACTACGCCTGCCGGGTGGAGCACAGCAGCCTGCCAGAGCCCACGCTCACCTGGGGTAAGAGTGGGGTGACTGGCAGGGCCCGGAGGTGGGGCACAGCCCTACGGGAATCACAGAGATGGGGTGAGGCCCTGCAGCAGACGGGTCAATATCCCTGCCCATTGTCAGTGTGAGCTGTGCTAGTCTGGGTATTCGTGTGACCCACAGAAATGGCCAATCCCTCAGTGAATATCATTGTTCCTGGCCACAGTGAGGTGGCAGTGAGTTCCACAGGCTGTTGACATTACAAGGGAAGGGCCCGGTTGCTACATGGCATGTGTGGTGGGCAGTGCCTTGCAGAGCACCTGCCCCCTGTGCCCAGCCCCACTTCCCTCGCAGCTCAGCTTTTCCTCTCCCCAAGAGGCCAGCTCTCTGCAGACCTGTGTCCCCCCAGCATCCTTGGGAGATGTTCAAGGCAAAGGCCTGTGGCTGCCCCAGGAGGAAGGCCCCAGCGGGTGCTCCCCTTGCTGACCTGTGCCCTTCTCCATCCACAGCCCCTGGGAAGAAGGGCCCCCTGCCCCCCGGGGTCCTGGCTGCCATCGTCCTGGCCGTGCTGGTTCTGGCTGGAGCCGTAGGGGCCAGCATCATCCTGTGGAGAAGGAAATCAGCAGGTAGGAGCCGGGATGTGGGGGGGTCTGGGGAGTGGGGCAGCCCAGCCAGCCCAAGGGGGAATGGCTCCTGCCACTGCCCCCGAGGAGAAGTGGGACAGAACCATGGGGAGGGCCAATGGGCCCCATGTGGAGGTGCCATGACCCCCGGATCACTGTGGCCTGGCCCTGCTGTGGGCAGAGTGACTCTGTCATTGGCTGGTACCATGCATCCTGCTGGGGGGCACTGGGTCGGGCTGGTCTGGGCGAGATGCAGTGGGGGTCACGGGGAGCCCAGTGTCTGGGGAAGGTGGGGTCAGGGTCACAGTGGGGGAGGGGTCACCTGCTCCCCTGCACTGATTCTCATTCTCTGCTTGTGTTTCAGGCCCCACCAAATCTGACTACGCTCCGGCAGCCAGTGAGTAAATCCTGGGCACGGGGCCCAGACGCCCCAAGGCATTATGGGTGCAGGGGGTCCCCATGTGGGGAGAAGGGAGCCCAGCAGTGACTGGAGACAGGCGCCGATCGCTGGTTACTCTGTGTCTGACAATTCCTCGGCCTGTGGAGATCTGCAAGGCCGTCACCAGCCGTCGTCCTGCCCCGGCTCCCTGGGATTCTCTGACACACAGAGGACAGGCTTCCATGCTGGTGACAGATTCTGCTCGATAATGCTGCAAAGCAGCGCAGAGTGACACACATTCCTTTTCATCATCTGAGTCAGATGCCATCCACAGACGGTTGATTCCGGTTTGGGTCCTGTAGTTTCTGCATTGGAGTGTTGCTCTTTGAAGACTTCTGGCCGCATGTTCCACACCTCATCCCTCTCAGATTTTGGAAGGCATTTCAGATTCTTAAACCTTGGGTTGAGTGCTGTATATATTGTGGCAGGGTCAGGGTAGATGGCTCCAGAGAGTGCTAGAAGGACAATATATCAATCCCAGGCTCAACAAGTCCCTTTTCCCCTGGTAGCTGAGCAGGGATTGCTGCAGGTTAATTAACACACCTGGAGCTTGTCCCCTCCAGAGAAAGGGTGTGGCTGGAGTTGCAAGAGTGAGGTGAGCTACCAGAGTGTGTGAGCAGGCAAGATGCTGTTAAGAGCCAGGAGGGTTACGGAAAAGGAGCAGAAATGGTGGAGGAAGAGAGCCCTGCAGCTACAAAGACTCAGGGAGGGAAAACCCTGCCTGAAGAGGGCAAAGGACCTTTCCCAAGCCTGGAGGCCTGAGGGAAGAGACCTTGCCAGAAGGAACAGATTGAACTGGACATTTGGTTCGGCACTACCACGCCCAGTGGGGCTGTCAGAGGTCAAGAGCCTCCCCTGGCAAGGAGTCCAGGAAGGGCCCCTGTCCGAGCAGGGTCCAGACATTGTCAAGGGGCACGGGGCAGTAACCCAGGGAAGCCAGCAGCTTTCCTGAAGCCACAGCACAAGGCTGCTACTTGTAGGGTCCCTGGGTTGGGGCCTGGAGGTGAGGGTGTGACTGGGGCCCCCCACCCCACTGGCCATTCACTAGAGGGACAAGAGCCCCAGAAAAAAGTCAAGGGCTGTGAGAACCAGAGACAGGACTGGGAGCCAGCAGGGAGTGACCATCTTAGAGAGGCTGTGTTACTCCCCGCCCCCTACAACTAGAGGGTGGAAGAAGACTAAGGGGTGAAGCAGTTCCCTGACCTAGCGCTAGAAGGAAGCGCTGAACCCACCGAGGTAGAGGAAGAGCTTTGCCACACTATCTTTAGAAATGTCACATTGGTACCTTCTTTGCGTTTTCTCAGATCTGCAGTGAAAGTGTTCTTAAACTGAACAACATGTGCAAGACTGCCATAAAATGAAATATATGGTAGAATGCAGGTAAACCATGGAGCAGCAGACATGCAATTCTCCCCCATGGTGTTCAGTCACAAATGTAATTAATATTATTTTTAACAAGTGCCATCACCATGGGAGCATGTCTTCTGGAATGGTGGTCAAGGCATGAAGGGGCATATGAATGTTTAACATATCTAGCATGTAAATACCCTGCAACACCGGCTACAACAGAGCCATGCAAAACCTGTGCTCACTTTCAGCTGACATTGTAAATAAGAAGCAGGCAGCATTATCACCCATAACTGTAAACAACCTTGTTTGCCTTAGCAATTGGCTGAACAAGAAGTAGGACTGAGTGGACTTGTAGGCTCTAAAGATTTATACTGGTCTGTTTTTGAGTGCAGTTATGTAACAAAAAAATTCTACATTTGTAAGCTGCGCTCACGATAAAGAGATTGCACTACAGTGCTTCTATGAGGTGATTTGAAAAATACTATTTCTTTTATCTTTATTACAGTGCAAATATCTAATAAAAAAACCAAAAGGAATTCTGTGCACTCTGTATTCTGTGTTGTGACTGAAATAAATATATTTGAAAATGTAGGAAAACATGAAATATTTGTAATACACTTCAATTGCTATTCTGTTATTGTTTAGCAGTGCGACTCCAACTGCGATTAATCACCATTCATTCTTTTAATCGAATTACTGCGTGTTGAGTTAATCGCTTGAGTTAACTGCACTGAACTGACAGCCCCAGTCAGAAGTCGCCCAGGACAGACGGTGTGACCCCGAAGATGGAGTTTCTCTGGTATCGGTGGGATTCACCCAAGAGATCTGCAGGAACCCAGATGTGAAGGTGCAGAGTTACTCACTCTGGCACGAGACCTATTCTATCAGCCCCTGGAGCAGAGAACTGGAGGGTAGCTAATGTAAAGCTGATTTTTCAGAAAGGCTCCAGAGCAGATCCCGGCAATCACAGGCTGGTCGACCTGACTTAAGTGCCAGGCAAATTGGTTGGAACTGGCCAGAGTGATCAGACACAGAGACGAATGCAGCATTTTGTTATCAGCAGCCAGGCCCTGCAGCATCCGCCCGGCCCAGCAGCTCTGCCAATGGCCCTTTGCATCCATCCTCCAGGACACGAGCCTGGTGCCTTAACCTCGCGTAGCCAGTTCTGCCCAGATACCGATGACGAACGTCCTCTGCCTGCGTCCTGATTGGAGGCCCGGCATAGACACCTGCATCTGCAGCACTTTGGAAAGTGAAAGTCACATTGGGTCCGTCTGCTCTGAGGCTGTCAGGCTCCCCCGGCCCAGCTGCCCTGAGCCCCCCGGGTGAGGTGACCAGACCTCCGGATGTCCTCGGGATAGTCCTGATCTGCGGGGCTTTGTCTTACACAGGCCCTATCGCCCCACACCCCATTGTTCACACCTGCTGTCCGGTCACCCCATGGCGTGGGGGCTGCTCCTGGCGCTCTGCGGGGCAATCCTGGGACCAGCTGCGGCTGACGGTGAGTACGAGGTGGGGCGGGGGCTGCAGGGTGACCCCTGGCTGGGGTGTCACCGTAACAGACAGAAGGTCTCGCTCTAACACAGCGGCTCTCAGCCTTTCCAGACTACGGTGCCCCTCTCAGGAGCCGATTTGCCGTGTGTACCCCAAGTTCCAGCTCACTTAACACGGGCTTGCTTCCAAAACCAGCCAGAAAAACACCGAAGTGTCACGGCTCCTGAAACGTGGCCGGCTTTCTCCTTCGTACCCTAGAACTATCCAATACATCAGCTGCAGTGTAAATGGTGTATGTGCATTGCGGTGTCTAGCACAGAGAGCAGTGTGAACACCGCACGGTGTGAAACTGTGCTTTGTACTGACTGCGCCAGTGCTTCTTATGTAGCCGGATGTAAAACTAGGCAAATAACTAGATGAGTTGATGTCCCCCCTGGAAGACCTCTGCGTACCCCCAGGAGTATATGTACCCCTGGTTGAGAACCACCGCTCCAGCTGGATGCGGGGATAGCGGGGTCGCACCCCACGGGGCTGTTGTGCAGGAGCTCTGGGGTGTGAGCTCCTTTGGGCCGGGACCATCTCTTCGTTCTGGCTTTGTACAGCACCTGGCGCAGCTGGGTCTTGGGCCATGAGGGAGGCTCCTAGGTGCTACCCTAATACATATACAGAATGATTCCTTCTGGCCTTGAAATCTACGACTCTCCAGCCTATCCTCTTGTTCTTTGCCATGGGCCTTAGCCCCCAAAACCTTCCCATCCTTCTTTGGGGGGGTCATCCAGAAATCTCCAACATGCTGCCCAAGAACCACCGCTCCACCCCTAGGGGTGATGTCAAACCAGGGTCGCTGAGCACAGGGCGAGGAGCCGGCCCGCCCTATGGGAGCAGAGGAGGCACTGGCCCAGCGACCCTCCTGGGCAGTGGTGTTGGGGTAAAAACAACAGTGGGTGAGTAACCTAACCTCAGCTAAACTCCGTGTTCCCCAGGGAGAAATGGGTGAGCTCCGGTTACCCCTGGTGTCCCTGCTCCAGCAGCGCTGGGCAGCAGCCCAGCTGGGGTCGGGAAGGGAGGGGACAGTGGGCTCAGCTAAGGTGGAAACAAAAGAAAGCAACTTATATTTCCAGGAGCAAACTAGCGTCCCATGCTCTTTCCCAGCCTGTCTGCCTTGGCCATCTCACCGCCCCAGGGCTTGTCCTCGGGCAGACACCCTTTGGGAACCTCTGGGAGCTGCTTCTCCTGCAGGGTGGGAGGGTCCCCTGCCTCTGGCACAAAAAGGGGGCTGCTTGTGTGACCCACTGACAGCCCCACATCCCTGCAGGACTGGCCTGTTTAATTCTTGGGAAGAGCCACACGCATGCACCCCAAGACCCTTTGTTTTCAGATTTTATTTTTAAATGTTCCTTGGAATTTATCAGTGTTTATTACAAAATATTTTTAAATGAGTAAAAATCAGTGCCAAATATTAACTGCCCGGTTTTCTGGGTCATTATCAGGGTTAATACTGGGGCACAGGAGGACAGAAAAAAGCAAGAAATAGGGACAAGTCTGAGTACTGAAAGTCAGAGCAGTTTAATGCTCTGGTTTATTTCAAGAACTGCACATTAACAGTGTGTGTGTGTTTGTACTTTCCTCTCCATTGCCTTAGCTTAAAAGACAACCCCGTGTTCACACTTAGACTAGTGTATTATGAACATAAACACATCTATGTAATGTCACAGGTTGGATTTTCTTAACATATCAGTATTTTCATGTACCTGAATTAGCCAACATTGGGGTGAAAATCAGTAAAAAGCGAGTAACAGCTTCTGTGAAACCTGGGCATTGTTCAGTCAAAAGTCAGTCAAAACTGATAACAAAGTGCATTACACACCCCACAGGTAGACATCACACACCCACACCCCACACCACAGACATGCACACATGCCACACACACACCAGATTCCGCTGTAAGCAGTTTGTGCATCCACCCCTCCCATCCTCAGGGCGTTTGTCCATGGGGGGAGCTCTTGAGGGGGCAGCGAACCCCCAGCAATGTCTGACCCCCCTAAACAAGCCACTGGCTTTCAGAGGTGGGGGCTGAGAATCGTGATTCCTGGCTCTCCCTTGGCTCCGTGCAATGTGAGTTACTGACAGATCCCAGCTCGTTCCTCGCCCAGGATGGGGTGAGGGCAGGGGGACGTGGCAGGGGGTGAGAGGTCTCTCCTTGTCCCACTGGGTGACCCTCCTGTCCCCTGAGCAGCTCGACCTCTCTCCTGTTGCTTTAGGGCACCACAGCCTGGCCGTGCTAGTCACAGCAGTCATGGACGAGGAGGGGACCAATCACTACTTCATGATCGCCAAGCTGGATGACGTGAAGATCGTGTACTACAGCAGCGACACGCGAGAGGTCAGACCCACCCAGCAGTGGGCAGCACAGGCTCTGGGTATTGAGTATCTCCAGGAAAAGACCCAGGAGTTTTGGGGGTATGAGGAGGACTCTAAACTCCATACCAGGAGGTGGATGAAGCTGCACAACCAGACGGGCGGTGAGTGTCTGAGAGATAATATTATTAAGGGACATGAGAGAGCTGCCCGCTCAGAATCAATCCCATCAGGGATTGGGGCCATGGTGATCTAGGTGCTACCCAAACCAGAGCTGGCTGGAAAATGGAGTTTTCTTCCCACAGAAAATTTGGTATTCCTGGAAGTGTTTTCATTCCTGTTTGGAGGGAAAATTCCAAAATGGGAGGTTTCCATGGGAAGAAAATTTTTCTGAGATTTCATCTCAGTAGTATCCCAGGCAGGGAGTCGGACAGCCTTGAAAGTTCTTCCTTTCAACTTCCCCAACATAAAATCAACAAAAAAGAACTGGAGAAGTTCCTGGAGGATAGGCCCATCAGTGGCCATCAGGGACGCAACGCCATGCCTGGGGTGACACTAAACTTCTGAGTGCCAGTACCCAGGAGGGGAAGACAGTGGTGGGTCACCCCAAAATTGCCCTGTTCACTACACTGCCCTGAATCTCTGGTGTTGGCCACTGTCAGACCTTGGTCTCCCCCATACGGCAACTCTTCTGTTCACTGGTGGAGAGACTCCAGGAGCTCAGGAAATGTCCGGCTGGATTCCAGCTCCTCAGACCTTCTTGTGGTTCTGTTCTGAGCCCTCCTGCTTATCAGCATCCTCCTGGGGTTGTTAGCTAGCTCAGATTGGGGCCTGCCACACGGTCAGAGATGGTAAAGTGCCGGTGTCACTGTCCGGCCGAGCGCCCCACTGAACCCACCCACCCCACAGACACATTTCTCTGATCTCAATGCACGGTCTGAGCTCTGTCCTTCCCCGCAGGGATTCACACCGAGCAGGTTCACGTGGGCTGTGCACTGACGGGTCAGGTCCCTGTAGACCCGAGGTTCCAGTACGCCTACGACGGGAGGGACTTCATCAGCTTTGACAACCAGACAGGGACGTGGATTGCAGCCATGCAGACGGCCTTCCTCCAGAAGCAGAGCTGGGAGAAAGGCAAGGCCTGGACTCAGTTTGTCCGGCAGTACCTGCAGCATGAGTGCCTATGGACCCTGCGGAGCCTGATGCAGCAGGGGAGGGCGGTGCTGGAGCAGCAGGGTGAGTGAGCAGCAGGAAGCTGTCATGGGGAGTTGGCGTCGGGGCACAGTGACTCCAAATGGACTCAGGTGTGTCTGGAAGGGATGATGTGGCTTAATGGAGAGTGCACTGGACTGGCTTCCAGCTGCCTCAGCCTTCTCTTTTCAGGCTCAAAGGTTCCAGCTCTGGGCTGAGAGTTGATTTTTGGCATGTCTGAGCCGATAAAGGTCGCAGCCGTTTGCGAGTGTGCAGGAGGCGGGAGGAGCCGGGGCAGGGGCTGCACGTTGTCATTATACGAAGAAAAAACTTGTTTTGAGCTTCTTTTGCCAGCGCTGGCACCTCAGCAGTGGAGGGCAGAGACATGGAATGTGACAGGGCCTCAGGGCATGTGACAAAGGGATTTAGGCGCCTGAGGATGCAGAGAGCGACTGCTGGGATTTCCAAACGGAGGTGCCTGACTCCTTGTGAAATCATCAGGGCTAGGCACTGAGGGGCGTTTGGAAATCCAGCCCCCTAAATCACACGTGTGTTTGGATGGTCCAGTGACAGCCTACCTGGATGTAGCCATGTTACAGCGTAGGATAGTACGCAGTGAAGGAGACCCGGGCCCAGGAATCTCAGAGTTCAGCTACACCGATTTGAGCAAGGATTAGAGCAGTTTAAGTGGCGCTGCAGAGGCAATTTACACCAGAGTAACTAGCTCCATTTACATGTCAGTGTAAACAGGTGCAGCCCAGATCCCACACTCATATGAGTACTTGAATTCAGAGTGGAAGAGGTGCAGAGAAGGGTGACTAGGCTGATCTGAGGAATGGAAAACCTGCCTTCTGCGAGAAGACTCATGGACCGTGGCTTGTTTAGCCCGACTGATGGAAGGCTGAGGTCGCTAGGGTTGCTATAAATACATCAGAGGGATAAATCCCAGGGAGGGGGAGGAGTGATTTAAGTGCAGCGCCAGTGTGGGCACTAGAACAAAGGGACAGAAACGGGCCATCAACGAGTTTAGGCTCGAAATTAGGCGAAGGTTTCCAACTCTCAGAGGAGTGAAGCTCTGGAACAGCCGTCCAAGGGGAGCCGCGGGGCAGAAAATGTACCTGGCTTCGCGCCTGAGCATGACAGTTGAAGGAGGGATGGTCTGACGGGGCTGCCAACGTTAGCATGTGGCCCAAATGCAGCTGTTAGCAGCAAATCTCCCCTACGGCCGGTGCTGGGCACTCCATGGGGATGGCTCCGAGTTACACGGAGAATTCTTTCCCCGGTGTCTGGCTGCTGGGTCTCACCCACATGCTCAGGGTCTAACAGATCGCCATGTTTGGGGTCAGGAAGGAATTTTTCTCTGGGTCAGACTGGCAGAGACACTTGAGGCTTTTCACCTCCCTCTGCAGCATGGGGCATGGGTCACACGCAGGTTTAAACTCGTGTCAATGGTGAATTCTCTGTAATGTGATGTCTTTACATCATGATTTGAGGGTGTCAGTGACTCAGGCAGAGGTTCGGGGTCTGTGACAGGAGCAGGTGGGTGAGGTTCTGTGGTCTGCAATGTGCAGGAGGTCAGACGAGATCAATGTTTCTCAACCTATTTGATAACAGGGACTGCTTTGGACCAGCTTGCAGCTTTTCTAAACTGTGTCAAGGAGATCTCAGGGACCAGCGCCGGTCCACAGACCAATTGTTGAGAAACACTGGACTAGATGATCATGATGGTCCCTTCTGAACTTAAAAGTCTATGGGACATGCTGTGAGGCCTTTACCTCTTGTCCATTAAATGGTCCCAGCCCCTGGCATGTGGCTCACATGCTGTGTCTTCCTTGCAGTACCCCCCGAGGTCTCGGTTTCCTACACAGACTCTACAGACAGATCTGTCACCCTCTCCTGCCATGCCGGGGGCTTTTACCCACGTCCCATCCACGTCTCCTGGGTGCGGGATGGAGAAGACATCCTGGTGGAGAAGCACTCCAGCGGGATCCTGCCCAATGCTGATGGCACCTACTACACGCAGTCATCCCTGGAGATCTCCCCGCAGCAAGAGGACAGGCACCGCTATGCCTGCCGGGTGGAGCACAGCAGCCTGTCAGAGCCCACGCTCGCCTGGGGTAAGGGGGGGGTGACTGGCAGGGCCCGGGATTGGGGGCACAGCCCTGTGGGAATCACAGAGATGGCGTGAGGTCCTGCAGCAGACGGGTCAATATCCCTGCCCATCGTCAGTGTGAGCTGTGCTAGTCTGGGTATTCGTGTGACCCACAGAAATGGCCGATCCCTCAGTGAATCTCATTACATTCCTCGCTGTGGTGATATCATGTGGCGGTGAGTTCCACAGGCTGATGTTACAAGGGAAGGGACTGATGGCTCTGTGGCGGGCAGTGCCTGGCAGAATGCCCGCCCTCCATGACCAATCCCCGTCCACCTCTTGGCTTGGCTTTTCCCTTCTCCTGGAGGCCAGGTCTCTGCAGGGGTGTTTGGGAGACGTTCAAGTCAAAGGCCTGTGGCTGCCCCAGGAGGAAGGCCCCAGCGGGTGCTCCCCTCGGTGACCTGTGCCCTTCTCCATCCACAGCCCCTGGGAAGAAGGGCCCCCTGTCCCCTGGGGTTCTGGCCACCATCGTCCTGTCCGTGCTGGTTCTGCTTGGAGCCGTAGGGGCCAGCGTCATCCTGTGGAGAAGAAAATCAGCAGGTAGGAGCTGGTCCCCATGGAGCCGGGATGTGGGGGGGTCTGGGGAGTGGGGCAGCCCAGCCAGCCCAAGGGGGAATGACTCCTGCCACTGCCCCCAAGGGAGGCCCATGGCCATGGGGTGGGGCTGATCACCATAGCCTGGTACTCCTGGGGGCAGACTGTGCTCTGTCGTTGGCCAGGTGCCATGTACCATGCTGGGGAGGCACTGGGTCGGGCTGGGCTTGGCGAGATGCAGTGGTGGTCACGGGGAGCCCTGTATCTAGGAACGGTGGGGGAGGGGTCACAGTGGGGGAGGGGTTATTTTGCTCCCCTGCACTGATCCTCATTCTCTGCTTGTGTTTCAGGCACCCCCAAACGTGGATACACTCCGGCAGCTAGTGAGTAAATCCTGGGCACAGGCCCAGACACCCCAGTGCATTGTGGGTGCGGGGGGAGAGGGGGTCCCATGAGGGGAGAAGGGACCCCAGCAGTGACTGGAGATGGGCCCCGATCGCTGGTTACTCTGTGTCTGACAATTCCTCGGCCTGTGGAAATCTGCGAGGCCGTCACCAGCTGTCGTCCTGCCCCGGCTCCCCGGGATTCTCTGACACGTGCTGCCTTCACTCAAACCCAGGGAACCCCACATAGCACCCCAACGTCACCGCTCAGAGCGGAGCTCAGCGAGCGTCCCAGCATGCACTGGGCATCCCTTCGCGTGGCTCTGGTGACGGGGCTGCAGGCCTGTACCTGGAGCTCCCGGAGACAGTGCGTAGGTTTGTTATGCTCCCTCCTGGAGTCCTGTGTCCATTGTCCCATTGTCAGGCCCAGGGGTTTCTGTGCACAGCGCAGTTTGGGGGTTTTAGGGGGCATGGTGGGGGGAAGCCCAGAGCAGAATTCCCATCCCCCTTCCCTAGCTGGGATCCCCCACAGCTAAAGCCGCCTCTGAACCATTGTCTTCTCTCCCTGCAGCAAAGACCGGAGAAGATTCTGCCTCCAGCTCTTCATCCGGATCAGACACCCAGCGTATGGGACCCCGGAGCTAGGTGCAGAGACCCTGCCCAGCTGCCGAGCCCGCTGCCTGGGAGATCTCTGTCCTCTGACTCCCTTCAGCTCTGGAGGGGGGGAGATTCTGGCTTGGTTGTTATAACAATTTCCTGCTGTTGGTGTTGGGTCTTAGGCTCTTGTATAGCAGGCTTTGCATTTTCTCCTGCAGCGTGTTCATCCCAAGTGACAGGTCCGACGGCCCTTCTCTAGCTCGTGCTTTGCCTCAGCTTTGCTCCAAAAGGTCTGGCACAATCCAGTCTCCCTCCCGTCTCTGCCAGTGTCAAAGACGGGGCAGTTCCTCTTTTCCAGGAGCAGGAGCTGGCACAGAGTCAGACAAACAGGCAAAGACCGGGGTAAGTGGGGTATTGTGGGATTGTTGGCCAAAATCTTGTTTTTAAAATGTATGTAAGAACAGAGCCATAACACCACCACCCCTTTTTCTACTAAAAGGCACTTCATCCTAAATCAAAAGCTAAAACCTCAAACTGACTCTTACTGTTCTATTTGTATAATTTTAAGAGTGTTTGTGAATGTCTGTACTACATCCACTGGCCATTTTACCTATTAATGTTAAGTCTACACTGTGCAATGTGACAAATCTATCTAATTGTGAAAAACACTGTCAAATATAAAATAATGTGTGCCTTAAAAATAACATGTAAGCTAGGAGTGTGCACTGAGTGATTGGAGTGTGAATGGCCGAGCAATTGAGTTGGGTGTAGACAAATAGAGTGATTAAACAATTGGTCTGAGTGAGGGATATCGAAACAGACATGAAGAAAACACCAGCCTCACCCAAAACGCTTGAGGAAAGAAGAAAGGAGAGAAGATGATCAAATGGCCGAAGAGGAGCCACCCTGGTAACTTTGGAGCCAGCCCACTTCAAAGGACAAAATCTAATCAGGCTTGCAACAATGTGGGTGATTGAAAATCACACCAAGGGCAGTTGCAGCAGGACAGAGGAAACCCCATAGACTGACATGGGATCTCTTCCCTATAAAATGGGACAGAAAGATGAAGGCTGGAGGTTCAGGTCTACAACATCATCACATCAGCCAGGAGTACCGGTGCGCATCGGCAGGACCTTGCTCCTCACCCTTGTGCTCTAGTCACCTGGCCAGTGACTACCACAAGCACCAAGAGGCTGGTAACTAGAACATCTGTGGGACCTTTATGTATGTTTGTCTGTCTGCCTGTCTGTGTGTGTGTGTCAGTGTGTATGTGAATATGAATGAAAATATCCATTGAAACGTGTCAAAAAAGAATATTTTATCAAACAAAATCTCTGTAAAATTAATACAATGTTAATACTGTTTCCATAGTGGTTGCATTATTGATACTGTTTCTTTAAAAGCACAATATTGATATTATTTCAGTGTTGATACTTTTATTTTCTTTGATACTATTGAAAGAAAATAATTGTTTGCTTGACCACAGTTACTCCATTTTGTTGTTTTTAGTGTTCTGCTTTCTGTTGAAATCACCCTCCCGCTCCTTTTCAATATGTTTATGGTGCTTATCCCTGCCAAGGTCAGAGAGAAAGATTAACAGAAGAAACGAGGAGTCAGTTATAATTTAGTTTTTGTTTTTTGCAGTCTTGAGACATAGTCTAGACAATGTTGATAGATAAGTTGAAACCTTTTGCCCTTATTTTTATGTTATGCATATGTTTATAGTTAGAAGAAGTATAAAGTGTAACATTAATAGTAATAACAATAATAATTTGAGTGTACCAATAAGCATTAAGAATTTATGCATATATAATTTCTTTGTTTGTGTTTGTATAAATATGCAAGAGAGCATGCCTTCAGGGTCTCACACTGACCACTTGTTGGGAAGTGTCCGACCTCTGCAGAAATAAAACTTGGAGACTGCCCAACTACCTGCGTGGATTTTTTTTCCTGGTGCAGGGCAAACGAACCTCATTTGGATATTTTTCCAACAATTCTGGTGTCAGAAGTGGGATTGCCTTGCAAACCGACCCTGAGTTCCTGCGCCAGCCAACGCCCCAGCCGGCAATAGGGTGAGTTCACCCAGAGGGCTTTTGGACGGGGTTTGGAACTCGAGGGAAGGCTGTAAAGCAGTTGAGACCCTTTGCAGTCTCACAGTCTCCAAGAGATTCAGGTACCTGTATGTTTTGTGTTGTGTCTGTCCGGTTTTCTTAGGAGATTCCGAAACGGGCACTGTCTTTGACAGTGGCCACGCTCTGGGCCTAAGGGCTATTAAGCACGGAAGTTCTGGGTGGCACAAGGGTTTTTGTGCATGGAATCTCCTCAGCTTTTCTATCTGTTTTGTTTAGGACCAATTATTGGGTCCCTCTCTGGTCTCTCTGGCAGACTTTGTTTTTCTTTTCCCGCAAAGAGACCATAGCTTATTCTATTCTGTCACTTTGTTTTTGCAAAATGCTCCGGAGGTGTGTTTTTTTAAAGAGATAAGCGCATCCCCAATTGTTCTGTGCACAGGTCGTCCACGAGGTATGAACGGGAGAAATAAGTGCTAGTTTAAGTACTAGGATAAGGGCTCGGATCAGGTTCACTGACCTGTCCTTAAGAGGACAAAAGCCGAGGCTGTGTTGACACAGAGAGTGTGTGGGTGTGTGTGTGTGGAGTGATAGTGGTGGACGGGAAATGGGGCTCGGAGGAAGTAAAAAAATCCCCGAGGACAGTCCCTTAGGGACGGTGTTAGCAGCATGGGCTGCGGGTAATTTACCGGTACTAAAAGGAATGAAGAAAACTCGAGTCCTGAAACTAAACACAGAATGGCAGAAATATTATTACAAGGATGCCCAAATTTGGCCCCCCTATGGTACCTTTGATTATTGTAAGCTACAACAACTAAGACATAAGCTAGATGAAAAAGCCCCGAGGCAGATGGATTATTGGTATTGCTGGGCACATCTCTCTACTGGAGCTTGCCCTGTAACGACAATGCCTGCAGTGAAGCGGGAAACTTTACCCCCTTATATTCCAAGTTCTTTGTTATTGAAAAGCCGACAGGAGGAACCACTTGAGTCTTTGTATCCCCTTTTACCCCCTAATGCCTCCCTACCAGCTATAGTTCAACCAACTCCAGCACAAGATAGCAGACCTGCCGCAGGAGGGACAGCCACTCCCTCCCTTCTTGTCTCCGCTCCGCTTCAGGCAGAGGAGTGTAGAGACTTAGGCAAGGAAAGCGGCCGTGGGAGAAAGCGAGATTTAGATAAGGACAACAGCAGCTGCAGCAGTATCAGTGAAGATGAAGCAGGCGGGGAAGAGAAGGCTGGGAGGAAAAAACGAAGTAGTAGAAGGAATGGTGACTCCCCTCCCCTGCCAAGCCCCGGCTATATCCGCACAGAATGCAAGTTCAGGGCTGAGAAATCTGGAGAGTACACCACCACCACCACCTCCACCGTTGCCCCATTGCGCCTGCAATATATACCCGATGGGCACACACAGAGCTCGCTGAGGGTACACACCCCTTTTCCCCTGGGGATCTGATTATTTGGCAAAAAACACCCCCTCCTTTCGGCAAGACCCTGTTACAGTTATCAGAAAATTCCGGACTATTGTCCTAACACATAATCCGTCATATGTGTTTGAAGGACGAAAGGTAAAGGAACAATTGAAAGAAGGGAAGAGAAAACAGGATGAGCTCAAGCTGTTAGCTGTGACCATGCAAAATGCAATGTTGACCCAGAGAGGGAGAGGAGGATATTTTCTTAGAGGCAGAGGCAGAGGCAGAGCAAGAGGAAGAGTGGGGGGGCAAGCTGCAAATACAAGAGAAACGCCAGTATGTTTTTGGTGCAAGCTGCCAGGACATTTTAAGCGAGATTGTCCAACTCGCCTAGCTTCGGAAGCTAATGCCTATGCCTATGCCATGCCAGCTCCATACAGCTCATCATACCAGCAAGGAGTACCCCCACCTCCTCTTCCACCTCCCTCTGGCGGGCAGCCAACTGTGCCTGACCAGGGATACTCTTATTCACAATGACGTTTAAAGGAAAACCTTGAGCTTCAGGATGCTGAAAGTGCATGTGATGATAATTTGTGTTGTTTAAATATACCTGTGTGTTATAAAAAGGGGGGAACAGTTATGCAAGTTCCTAAGACTGCGCCAGCATTAGTTACTGTGGGACCTTTAATTGTGGAACATCAGTTTTTGTTGACCGATTCCTCTCCAGTTAATTGGTTGGGGAGGGATTTGCTGTGTAAACTGAAGGCCACTTTGCATTGTGATTCCTCTGGTGCTGTGGAATTAGATATGCCCCTAGACGAGTTGGAGAATTTTGTGATGGTATGTAGTGCTGGAGACAGGAAACTAACTTTGCCTAAAGAATTACAGAGCCTGCCTGATTCCCTGTGGGGATGGAATACTACTGATGTTGGACTCCTTCGATCAGCACTGCCAGTAACTATACAGGTAAAACCTGGACCCCCACCTGCTGTGGCTCAATACCCAATTTCTAGAGAGGCAGAGAAAGGCTTGGAGCCCTTAATTGATGCTTACCTGGAACAAGGAATTTTAAGGCCTTGTATTTCACCTTGTAACACTCCAATTTTTCCAGTTAAAAAATCTAAGCTAGATGACCAAGGAAATCCTGTGTACAGATTTGTTCAGGACTTAAGAGCAATAAATGCCTATGTTATTCCATGACATGCAGTCGTGCCCAATCCTGCCACCATCGTGACTGCTGTCCCTGTCGAGTCATGTTGTTATTTTGCAGACCCTGGATTCCTGCTTTTGGGGAACTTGTGAGTTAACTAAAGCCTCTGTCCCAGAGCCTCTTGAAGAGACTGCTGAGCTGAAATTAAGTAAAGCTCCAGCCTTGAGACTCCCTGATTACCGAAAGCCATTCCAGCTGTTTGTGCACGAACGAGGGGGGGGTGGCCTCTGGAATCCTAACCCAGAGTTTCGGCTCCAGGAGACAACCGGTAGCTTATTACTCTGCCCAGCTAGATCCAGTAGCCAAAGGAGCTGTGGGTTGTTTAAGAGCTGTTGCAGCCACGGCTGAGATGATTACCAAGAGTAAAGATCTTGTGTTGGGCTATCCTTTGACTGTATTTGTGCCTCATGAGGTGGAAGCCCTTATGACACGAGAGAAGACCCAAGTATTCTCCCACCAACGAATTGCCCAGTATGAAGTGATTTTACTAGCAGCAGAAAACATCACCCTTCAACGGTGTTCCATATTAAATCCAGCGACACTATTACCAGAACCTGACCTGATAGAAGAGCCCCATGATTGCTGCAAGGTAGTAGATGTGGTTGAGCAGCCACGGTCAGATTTAACAGATGTACGTCTTTTTAATTCAGATCAGATTTTATTTACAGATGGCTCCTCATTTGTGCGGGAGGGTCACCGATATACCGGAGCAGCAGTGACCTCCCTATTCGTAGTGCTGTGGGCGGAACCACTACCAGCGTCACTCAGCGCCCAGGCAGCAGAGCTAGTAGCACTAGCTAAGGCGTGTGAGTTAAGCAAAATTTAGCTGTCAATATTTACGCTGACTCTAAATATGCCTTTGGAATTTGCCATGCTGTAGGAGCCTTATGGAAGCAGCGAGGGTTTCTCACTTCTACAGGGAGTAAAATTGCTAATGCCAAACAGGTTGAAGACTTGCTGAATGCCATTATGTTACCCAGAGAAATTGCAGTCATGCACTGTGCAGTTCACACCAATGCTACAGATGACATCAGCCTGTGGAATAGACAAGCCGGCTACGCAGCCAAGGAAGCAGCTCTACAGCCACTGCCCCTGAGTGTGTCTGCTCCAGTGTTCATGCCAGGAGTACAAGAGAAGGAAATATCAAATGCCATAACTGCAGAAGAGAAAGCCCGGTGGGTAAGGCTTTATGAGTCAGTGGAAAAGGAGGGATTATGGTGGACTCCCCAAGGTAAGCCCATTTTACCTTTTCTTTTGTTAAGACCCATGTGCCAGAAGATTCATAGCCAGGGGCACTATGGGGCGGCAGCCATCGCAGATACCATCCTGCGTACATGGTTTGCTCCTGGAGTCCATCAGGTAGCAAAAAGGGTAACCCAATCCTGCCCCACTTGCCAAGCCTTTAATGCAGTATCCAGGAAAGATTTAAAAGAAGGTGCCCAGCCATGGACAGTTTTACCATTTGAAAACTTGCAATTGGATTTTATTTCCTTGCCAGCCTGTCAAGGTTACAAATATGTTGATCAGTTAACCCACTGGGTTGAAGCTACTCCTGCCAGAAGTGCCACTGCAACTGTTGTAAGAAATTTTTTGTTAAAGCAGATCATCCCTAGGTTCGGGCTCCCTCAAATGGTTAACTCTGACCAAGGCAGTCATTTTACTGAAGAAACCCTGAACGAGGTGTATGCAGCTTTTGGAATTACCAGGAAACTACACACCCCATACCATCCACAAAGTTCAGGACAGGTGGAAAGGGTAAACCGGGAAATAAAAACCCTATTGGGAAAACTTTGCCGTGAATCACAATTAAAGTGGCCTCAGGTCCTACCTATTGTTTTGTTTCAATTAAGAAATAGGCCAAGGAAAGATATTGGTCTTAGCCCATATGAAATGTTGTTTGGACATCCCCCTGCAATGGCAAAACAATTTCAGTTTCTTACTAGAACTCTTATGGGAGGGGATCACCAATTATATGAGTATGTGAAATCCTTGCATAAGCGTTTTTTTTACTCTTACAGAAAGCAGTAGCTCTACTCCAGCCAGTTTCCCTGGATTGTGAGGTGCACCCTTACCAACCTGGTGACCGCGTGTGGATAAAGATTTCCAGATGTTCCAGTCCCCTAACGCCAGTTTGGGAAGGACCATTCCAGGTGCTGCTAACTACCCATACAGCAGTAAAGGTTGCAGAAAAGTCCTCCTGGATCCACCATTCCCAAGTGAAGCCAGCAGTATATGATGACAGTACCCCGGCTGTAGTACCACCTTTGAAGCTAACCTGACAGCCAGACTCTAATGCATGAACTATTGCTCTATTTACTGAACTGTGTTTATTGAGCTAAAATACTACTGAGTTTTTTGTTTTGTTTGTATAATCACTGGGCTTCTTATTGACATTTCATTTTTATGCTAGAAAATAGAAAAAATAGTGAAAGTCCAGGGTTTTAAGACCTTTGCCTCCCCTCTGGTTTTCACCCTTTGTTATTTTTGGCTGATTACAGGGCATGGGAGCTCCACCCCGGACTCCACCCCAGATACCCCTTATCAACCCCAGATCCATCCTTCCCATAACAATTGGTGGGTAGAAATGGCTCGTACTGCTTTAAATTCCACTGCGTTTTGTATGACGGGGGGAGATAATGTAAGGTCATCTTTGACCACTTGTTTTATTGGGGTAGCCTGTAATTTTTCCCATATTCATGCCTATACCCAAGTAACCAACTACAACAATTCTACCTGGGTAGTGGGAGACCTACCCCGATGGGGATCCACTCTTAAGCCCCAGCCACACTGGACCAAGGCCCATCGACTCACCTTTCAGTTACATAATTTAACTCGAGCCCATGACTGTATTCAATTTGTTAATTGTACTAAGAAGTGTGTTAATGTAACCACTACTAAAAATTAGAATGTAGTAGTGTTAGTTATAGTAGCTATTTTACCACTTCCCTTTATTTACTTAAGGGGGGTTTTTATTTTGTGGTTTAACTGCTTACACTTATGTTCCTGCCAACGCCACTGGGGGTCCCTGTGCTATAGGCAGAGTAACTTCTGCCTTGGCAGTGTTGCCCCCTAATCGTTTCTATCCCTCTCGCCTACGGTGTACCCTGCAGCAGTTGGGTCCTGATTGTGATGATTCAGTTAATTTGCTTTCTAAAGCTGAGGCCATTTCCCTAGCTACATCCTTAGTGGGTGTTCCAGGACTTACTGTTATTAATTACAAAGAAGTATCCAAGGTGGCATGTGCCTTAGCAAAGTCTATTAATTTAACCTCCACTTTGATTCAAGCCATGGCTGAGGATTTACAAGACGTTCGCCATGCCACCCTGCAAAATCGGCTTGCAATAGATTATCTTTTGTTACGTCATAATCATGGATGCCAAGAATTCCAAGGGATGTGTTGCTTTAATTTATCAGACCATAGTTCATTGATTGAAAAACGTCTAGCTGATCTCCACCATTTAGCAGAAAAAAATCAAGCAGTCTGATGGTAAATTTGATTTGTGGGGTTGGGTGACTGCTTGGTTACCAGATATGCAATGGCTTAAGTCTTTGTTTTTTTCTAGTGTTTTGTTTGTTGTAATTTGTATTGTTGGATGTTGTTTTTTTTAATGCTTAGGTAATTTGCCCTTTGTGTGTTCTGCTTTTACCAGATTTGTAAAACCCAGCGCCCCTGCCCTGCAAATGTTGACTCAGGTTGACATTGTTGCGCTTAAACAAAAGGTAGATCAAGTTTTTTTAGTGAGCCAAACTGGTGATACAGTATGGCTCAAAGGGGGATTGAAAGAAAATAATTGTTTGCTTGACCACAGTTACTCCATTTTGTTGTTTTTAGTGTTCTGCTTTCTGTTGAAATCACCCTCCCGCTCCTTTTCAATATGTTTATGGTGCTTATCCCTGCCAAGGTCAGAGAGAAAGATTAACAGAAGAAACGAGGAGTCAGTTATAATTTAGTTTTTGTTTTTTGCAGTCTTGAGACATAGTCTAGACAATGTTGATAGATAAGTTGAAACCTTTTGCCCTTATTTTTATGTTATGCATATGTTTATAGTTAGAAGAAGTATAAAGTGTAACATTAATAGTAATAACAATAATAATTTGAGTGTACCAATAAGCATTAAGAATTTATGCATATATAATTTCTTTGTTTGTGTTTGTATAAATATGCAAGAGAGCATGCCTTCGGGGTCTCACACTGACCACTTGTTGGGAAGTGTCCGACCTCTGCAGAAATAAAACTTGGAGACTGCCCAACTACCTGCGTGGATTTTTTTTCCTGGTGCAGGGCAAACGAACCTCATTTGGATATTTTTCCAACACTATCTACAGAAGTTTCTGTGCTCACAATAAATGTGGCTTGTTGCCTTATCCCCTAATAAGATCCTGTAATATTTGTTATTTGGGTAACAGGATCACACCTCCTGTGTGAGGCAGATGGGCAGGCCTAGACATGTTGAACCCCAAACTGGAATTTCCTGCCCAAAAAAAGAGTCTCCTTGCTCTGATGGAGTTCAGCTCTGAGCTTTCACCCAGATTTTGGGTAAAAATAAAAATTGTGCTCAGAACTGAACTTCTGAGTCTCAGTATGTGAAAGAGCAGCTACAGAGCACATGTGAAGCAGTAGCCACTGAACTGTTCCCCTCTGGCATGGCTGAGGAAATGCCTGAGTGGTGCTGTCCTGCTATTTCTGGTCCAGCTTAGCCTCTTTTTTTTTTTAGTGATTTTAAAATGGATTCTGTTTTTTACCCCTTTTCTATAATTCTGTAATACACGTTCTATACACGGATTTCTTTGTTTGTTTTTAAATAGACAGCACTGCACATAGAAACAGACTAAAATATAAACCAATACAGGTGTTTCCCTGGCCTTTGGGTCAGCAGGTTGGATTCCCTCCCCTGAGAGCTCACCGCCTGCAATTCAAATTCCCTCCCCGCCCCTCCCAGCTAATTGAATAGACCCATCAGACTCCCTCCCCTGAGGGCTCACTGAATAAAGGCTCAGGTAGTTTTCCCCAGTTTCCCCAACCCTGGAGGCTCCCTGAGGGAAAACCTTCCTCAGTTTCCCAATCCGGAGGGCTCCCTGAGGTCAGCTGTCAGTTCCTCTCCCCTGAGAGCTCACTGACTTAGGTTGAGAAAGGAGTTAGCGGGTTTCAGGAGAGCACGGCACAGCGGTCCGATTTAGAGAGTGCAGTTTATTAACCTATTGTTGTACAATCACTAAGAATGGATGAGACAAGCGATCAATGAGTACAGCAGTATAGCTAAAGCTCACCAAGTGGTGTTACAATCTCCAGGTGGATCTTGGCGGCCAGTCAAGGCTCCGCTCTGGAGGGGGTCTTCTGCTCTGCACCTTCCTTCAGTACAGGGTGAGGTCGGTCTTCGGAGTTCAGAAGGCTCTTCCACCCACCTACCCTCCACAACCAGACCAGCCAATACTTAGACGCTGTGTTTTCATTACCACTTGCAGTTGCAGTAGCAGCCTATTTCCTTATTGCAAGTGGGTCATTGGAAAGGGAGAGGGTGGAAGGAGGCAGCACACCCTGACCAGATCCCCTGCACCTGCAGCCTTGACATCCCTTTTTGATTGTTCTTAGAAGTCACCCACAACTTGTTACCGTGGCACCTTTCATATTCACTTTGTTGTGCTTAAGTTGTTGTTCAGGCGTCTGCAACATCTCGTGGTTAAGGTTCTTCAGGCAGTTTTACTATATTTTTCAGACACCCCCAAAAGGTCGTTTTCCAGGTCCCAAAAGGCCATGCCATGTGTCACGTCTGTTTACCATTTTCTTATACGTTCTACTCGATTGGTGGTGAAAGCTGCTAACACCCTCTACACAGGTGACTGTAGATCTTACTGAAATATGTCGAATCTGTTTGGCCCACACAAGGTTGCCCTCAGGTGTATGTGACTCTCCTGTGTGACAAGGCCGGGCATCACTGTGCTAAGTAAAAGAGCAGAGGTGGTGGATCCCTGTGCAGTGTCTGTGTGTTTCTGCCGCACAGCGCCTTGGGTGAGATTCTGGGCGGGGGGTGTTTAAATGACTGGGCTACGTTGGGGTGTCAGCACTGAGCCCAGTAGCTTCTGGCCCTTCCACTGGGGAGGGGATCTCCCCAACTAACAGGCACTCCCCCCAGCACGAGGGCTCCCTGCTCTTCCCCTGTTCAGAGTATCCCAGGCTCACAGACCCCCCCCAACCCTTTTTTTAGGCAGAAAATCCCCCAGATTACAGACCACCCAGACCTTTGGCCCCTGCCCTTCTCCTGGGGAGGGGATCCCTGTTCTCACAGACCCCCCCAGCCTTGGGGCTCCCTTTGTTAATTTCATCCCACCTTTCCGGGAGATCCCAAGAGGAAAGTTGAATTGCAACTAAGGCACTGGACTGTAATCCGGGAGCGCTGGGCTGAATTTCCAGCCCTGTCCCAAGCGCCCCAATGTGACCTGGGACCCATCCCTGTCATGCTGGATCAGACCGATTGGCCTGTTTTACCTGCTGTCCCTGGCCTCCCTGTGTCAGACCGATACACCCGTCTGGCCTGGTATCCGCCCCCATCCCCACATTATAGCCCAGCCCAACAGGCCCATCTAGCCAGGTCTCCCCCCTCCCTGCTGCCTCGCACCAGCCAGCTGAATATGCACCAGGGATAAATTGTGCCCATGGACAGCAGGGTGGGGATAAAGCTATTTGGACCTGAAGTTCCAGTTCTCAGCACAACACCACCACCTCCTGGCCCTGTTACGGAGCTCCAGCTTGTAGTTATGTTCCCCTTTGCTGAGCATCAGGGTTCCAGGGTTCTAGTCCTGCTCTGGGAGGGTGGCAGGGTTAGTGGCTTAAAACAGGGGGGGCTGTGTTTAACCTTTGCTGCTCTCCGGGCAGCTCGTGTCTAGGACGGCCCGGGAGCCTCTGTCGCTCCCGCATGGGGAGTCCGCGCAAGAAGCGGCTTCTCCGCGGCCGATCGGTTCACCTGGCTGCCAGCAAAGCTGTGCTCGGAGAACCTCGGCAGGTGTCTGGACCCGCTCGTTGTGACACGTTTCGGTAGCAGCCACGCTCCGGTCTGGGCCGCAGCCGGCCGGGTACGTGGGGCGGCTTTAGTGGCTGGCTGGTGCCTCTGGCAGTGTTTATATTGTGGTGATGTTATGGGGAAAGTCACCATGGGGTGTCACACCGAATCAGGGGCACGCCTGGCTATGGGGCACGGGAGCAGTACCTCCTCCCCCCGCTCTGCCCTCCTACCCCAGACTTTCCGTGCACCTAAATGCTCCACGTTCTGTGCACACACACACACACACACCTCGCGGGATATAACAGACCCACGTGACATCAGCAATGGGCTGACACGATTCCTGCCCCGCCGCCGGAGTTTGTCTGACGCGAAGCCTCTGCTCACAACCCCGCACGTGAGCGTCCGGCCTGAGCTGCCTGCGAGGAAGGGCTGCGCTGCTCCGGGTTTGTTCGGCAGAGCTGGTGCCGGCAGCAGGAGTTCCTTGTGCCTCAGTTTCTCTACCTGGAGTCAGTGCTGGGGACAGTTCCTTGCTGGGACTGGCCAGTGGCAGCGGGGCTGAGATTTCAGACGGAGGGTTTCCCTGGGTGCCACCGGTGACCTTCTCTGTCCCGGGAGAGGTGTGAAAACACTCCGCTCTGCAAACACCGAGACCCCGCGTCTCCGGTTCCTGCTCTGTCTGTACAAAATGTTATGTAACACAAACAATAGAAAGGGAATGCCGTGCACTCTTTATTCTGTGTCGTAACTGACATAAAGGTATTTGGAAATGTAGGAAAACGTGCAATATGTATAACGGATTTCAATCGCTGTTCTGTTATTGTTAGCAGCGCGACTCCAACTGCGATTAATCACCATTCCTTGTTTAAATCGAATTACTGCGTGTTGAGTTCATCGCTGGCGTTAACTGCGATTAACTGACAGCCCCTGTCAGAAGTCGCCCAGGACAGACGGTGTGACCCCGACGATGGAGTCTCTCTGGTATCGGTGGGATTCACCCGATAGATCTGCAGGACCCAGATGTGAAGTTGCGGAGTGACTCACTCTGGCACGGGACCTCTTCTATCAGCGCCTGGAGCAGAGAACTGGAGCGTAGCGAATGTGAAGCGGAGTTTGCAGAAAGGCTCCGGAGCAGATCCCGCAATCACAGGCTGGTCGGCCTGGCGTCAAAGGCCGGAGTAAAGGCCGGAGTGATCCGACACAGAGACGAACGCGGCACTTTGTTCTCAGCAGCCAGGCCCTGCAGCTCTGCCAATGGCCCCTTGCATCCCTCCTCCAGCCTGGTGCCTTAACCTCGCCGAGCCGGTTCTGCCCAGATACTGATGACGAACGTCCTCTGCCTGCGTCCGGATTGGAGGCCAGGCACAGACACCTGCAGCACTTTGGAAAGTGAAAGTCACATTGGGTCCGTCTGCTCTGGAGCTGCCAGGCTCCCCCGGCCCAGCTGCCCTGAGCCCCCCGGGTGGGGTGACCAGACCTCCGGATGTCCTCGGGATAGTCCTGATCTGCGGGGCTTTGTCTTACACAGGCCCTATCGCCCCACACCCCATTGTTCACACCTGCTGTCCGGTCACCCCATGGCGTGGGGGCTGCTCCTGGTGCTCTGTGGGGCAATCCTGGGACCAGCTGCAGCTGACGGTGAGTACGAGGTGAGGCGGGGGCTGCAGGGTGACCCCCGGCTGGGGGTGTCACCGTAACGGACAGAAGGTCTTGCTCTAACACAGCGGATCTCAGCCTTTCCAGACTACGGTGCCCCGCTCAGGAGCCGATTTGCCGTGTGTACCCCAAGTTCCAGCTCACTTAACACGGGCTTGCTTCCAAAACCAGATAGAAAAACACGGAAGTGTCACGGCTCCTGAAACGTGGCCGGCTTTCTCCTTCCTACCCTAGAACTATCCAATACATCAGCTGCAGTGTAAATGGTGGATGTGCATTGTGTGTCTAGCACAGAGAGCAGTGTGAACGCGGCACCGTGTGAAACTGTGCTTTGTACTGACTGCGCCAGTGCTTCTTATGTAGCCGGATGTAAAACTAGGCAAATATCTAGTCCCCTCTGGAAGACCTCTGCATACCCCCAGGAGTATATGTACCCCTGGTTGAGACCCACGCTCCAGCTGGGCTCGGGGACCCCATGGGTCGGCTGTGCAGGAGCTCCTTTGGGCCAGGACCGTCTCTTAATTCTGCGTTTGTACAGCACCTGGCGCAGCCGGGTCCTGGGCCATGAGGGAGGCTCCTAGGCGCTACCCTAATACAGATACAGAATGATTCCTTCTGGCCTTGAAATCTACGACTCTGCAGTCCAGCCACTTGTTCTCCTCCATGGGCCTTAGCCCCCCTTAGCCCATCATTCTTTGGGGGTCTGCCAGAAATCTCAACATGCTGCCCAAGAACGCCCCTCCCCCTCCCTTAGGGATGATGTCAAACCAGGGTCGCTGAACACAGGGCGAGGAGCCGGCCTGCCCTATGGGAGCAGAGGAGGCATTGGCCAGTGACCCTCCTGGGCAGTGGTGTCGTGGTAAAAACAGCAGTGGGTGGGTAACCTAACCTCAGCTAAACTCCATGTTCCCCAGAGAGAAATGGGTGAGCTCCGGTTACCCCTGGTGCCCCTGCTCCGGCAGTGCTGGGCAGCCGCACAGCTGGGGGCGGAAAGGGAGGGGGCAGCGGGCTCAGCTAAGGTGGAAACAAAAGAAAGCAACTTAAATTTCCAGGAGCAAACTAGCGTCCCATGCTCTTTCCCAGCCTGTCCGCCTTGGCCATCTCACTGCCCCAGGCCTCGTCTTATGGCAGACACCCTCTGGGAGCTGCTTCCACTGCAGGGTGGGAGGGTTGTGATTGTCCCCTGCCTCTGGCACAAAAAGGGGGCTGCTTGTGTGACCCACTGACAGCCCCACATCCCTGCAGGACTGGCCTGTTTAATTCCTGGGAAGAGCCACACGTATGCACCCCAAGACCTTTGTTTTCAGAGTTTATTTTGTTTAAATTTTCCTTGGAATTTATCAGTGTTTATTACAAAACATTTTAAAATGAGTAAAAATCAGTGCCAAATATTAACTGTCCAGTTTTCTGGGTCATTATCAAGGTTAATACTGGGGCACAGGAGGACAGAAAAAAGCAAGAAATAGGGACAAGTCTGAGTATTGAAAGTCAGAGGAGTTTAATGCTCTGGTTTATTTCATGAACTGCACATTAACAGTGTGTGTGTGTTTGTACTTTACTCCCCATTGCCTTACGTTAAAAGACAACCCCGTGTTTACACTTAGACTAGTGTATTATGAACATAAACACATCTATGTAATGTCACAGGTTGGATTTTCTTAACATAATCAGTATTTTCATGTATCTGAATTAGCCAAAATTGGAGTGAAAATCAGTAAAAAGCGAGTAACAGCTTCTGTGAAACCTGGGCATTGTTCAGTCAAAAGTCAGTCAAAACTGATAACAAAGTGCATTACACACCTCACAGGTAGACATCACACACCCACACCCCATACCACAGACATGCACACATGCCACACACACCCCAGGTTCCGCTGTAAGCAGTTTGTGCATCCACCCCTCCCATCCTCAGGGCGTTTGTCCATGGGGGCAACTCTTGAGGGAGCAGCGAACCCCCACCAATGTCTGACCCCCTAAATAAGCTGCTGGCTTTCAGAGGTGGGGGCTGAGAATTGTGATTCCTGGCTCCCCTTGGCTCCGCGCAGTGTGAGTTACTGACAGATCCCAGCTTGTCCCTCGCCCAGGATGGGGTGAGGGCAGGGGAACGTGGCAGGGGGCGAGAGGTCTCTGCTGGTCCCACTGGGTGACCCTCCTGTCCCCTGAGCAGCTCGACCTCTCTCCTGTTGCTTTAGGGCACCACAGCCTGGCCTCACTAGTCACAGGAGTCATGGACGAGGAGGGGACCCACCACTTCATCATGATCACCCAGCTGGATGACGTGAAGATCACATACTACAGCAGCGACACGCGAGAGGTCAGACCCACCCAGCAGTGGGTGGCACAGGCTCTGGGTGTTGAGTATCTCCAGGAAAAGACCCAGGAGTTCTGGAGGCACGAGGAGGGCTCTAAGCTCCATACCAGGAGGTGGATGAAGCTGCACAACCAGACGGGTGGTGAGTGTCTGACAGATAATATTAATGGACATGAGAGAGCTGCCCACTCAGAATCAATCCCATCAGGGATTGGGGCCATGGTAATCTAGGTGCTGCCCAAACCAGAGCTGGCTGGAAAATGGAGTTTTCTTCCCACAGAAAATTTGGTATTCCTGGAAGTGTTCTCATTCCTGTTTGGAAGGGAAATGGGTTTCCATGGGAAGAAAATTTTTCTGAGATTTCATCTCAGTAGTATCCCAGGCAGGGAGCCGGACAGCCTTGAAAGTTCTTCCTTTCAACTGCCCCAACATAAAATCAACATTTTCTGACCAACTTGAAATTTTCTCACAAAAATTATAATTTTTATAATGTTTATAAAGAAACAGCCTTTTCCAAGGCTAACCGAATGTTGGGAGCCATTAGATGGTCACAGGTATGGCATGGAGAGACTAAAAAGATTAGAAAAGAGACGACTAAGGGGAAATATGACAGAGGTCTATAAAATCATGATTGGTGAGGAGAAAATGAACAGAAAAGAATTTTTTATGCTTTTCAACAATAAAAAACCAGGGGTCACTGATGAAATTAATAGGAGCAGGTCTAACACAAACAAGGGGAAGTCTTTTTTTCACATAACGCTCAGTCAACCTGTGGAACTCATTGCCAGAAGACTTTGTGAAAGCCAAAAGTATAAGTGGGTTCAAAAAAGAACTGGAGAAGTTCCTGGAGGATAGGCCCATCAGTGGCTATTAGCCAGAATCGTCAGGGATGCAACACCATGCCTGGGGTGACCCTAAACTTTGAGTGCCAGTACCCAGGAGGGGAAGACAGTGGTGGGTCACTCCAAATTTGCCCTGTTCTCTACACTGCCCTGAATCTCTGGTGTTGCCCACTGTCAGACCGTGGTCTCCCCAGTATGGCAACTCTTCTGTTTGCTGGTGGAGAGACTCCAGGAGCTCAGGAACTGTCCGGCTGGATTCCAGCTCCTCAGTCCTTCTCATGGTTCTGCTCTGAGCCCTCCTGCTTATCAGCATCCTCCTGGGGTTGTTAGCTAGCTCAGATTGGGGCCTGCCACACAGTCAGAGACGGTAAAGTGCCGGTGTCACTGTCCGGCCGAGCACCCCTCTGAACCCACCCACCCCACAGACACGTTTCTCTGATCTCAGTGCACGGTCTGAGCTCTCTCCTTCCCCGCAGGGATTCACACCGAGCAGGTTCACGTGGGCTGTTCCCTGAGTGACCAGGTGCTTGTGGACCCGAAGTTCCAGTACGCCTACGACGGGAGGGACTTCATCAGCTTTGACAACCAGACAGGGACGTGGGTCGCGGCCGTGCAGCTGGCCTTCCCCCAGAAGCAGCGCTGGGAGACGGGCAAGGCCTGGACTCAGTTTGTCCGGCAGTACCTGCAGCACGAGTGCCTGGGGACCCTGAGGAGCCTGGTGCAGCAGGGGAGGGCGGTGCTGGAGCAGCAGGGTGAGTGAGCAGCGGGGAGCTGTCATGGGGAGTTGGCATCGGGGCACAGTGACTCCAAAGGGACTCAGGTCTGTCTGGAAGGATGATGTGCCTTAATGGAGAGTGCACTGGACTCAGGACACTGTGTTTGAAGTCCCCGCTCTGCCGGTGATCTTGGGTGAGTCACTGCCCCTTTCTGTGCCTCAATTTCCCCCTCTGTACAATTGGTATAATGGCACCAGCCTCTTGTAAAGTGCTTTGAGATTAACCGATGACAAGAGCTTGATGAGAGCTATGGGTCATTAATTGTGCATACAGATTATTAGCCAGAGCTGCCAGCTCTTGCTGTCTGGTGTCTCCATTCCGTAGGGCCCATCCTGCTGGCTTCCAGCTGCCATGCCTTCCCTTTTCAGCTCTGGGTTCCAGCTCTGGGCTGAGAGTTGATTTTTGGCATGTCTGAGCCGATAAAGGTCGCAGCCGTTTGCGAGTGTGCAGGAGGCGGGAGGAGCCGGGGCAGGGGCTGCACGTTGTCATTATACAAAGACAAAACTTGTTTTGAGCTTCTTTTGCCAGCGCTGGCCCCTCAGCAGTGGAGGGCAGAGACATGGAATGTGACAGGGCCTTGGGGCATGTGACAAAGGGATTTAGGCACCTGAGGATGCAGAGAGTGGCTGCTGGGATTTCCGAAGGGAGGCGCCTGACTCCTTGTGAAATCATCGGGGCTAGGCACTGAGGGGCGTTTGGAAATCCAGCCCCCTAAATCACACGTGTGTTTGGATGTAGCCATGTTACAGGGTAGCGTAGCGTGCAGTGAAGGAGACCCGGGCCCAGGCCTGCGCTGGTAATCTCAGAGTTCAGCTACACCGATTTGAGCAAGGATTAGAGCATTTTAAGTGGCGCTGCAGAGGCAATTTACACTAAAGTAACTAGTTCCATTTACATGTCAGTGTAAACGGGTGCAGCCCAGATCCCACACTCATATGAGTATTTGAATTCAAATTGGAACAGGTGCAGAGAAGGGTGACTAGGCTGATCTGAGGAATGGAAAACCTGCTTTATGAGAGGAGACTCATGGCCTGTGGCTTGTTTAGCCCGACCGAAGGAAGGCTGAGGTCGCTAGAGTTGTTATAAACACGTCAGAGGGAGAAATCCCAGGGAGGGGGAGGAGTGGTTTAAGTGCAGCGCCAGTGTGGGCACTAGAACAAAGGGACAGAAACGGGCCATCAACACGTCTAGGCTAGAAATTAGGCGAAGGTTTCCAACTCTCAGAGGAGTGAAGCTCTGGAACAGCCGTCCAAGGGGAGCAGCGGGGGCAGAAAATGTACCTGGCTTCGCGCCTGAGCGTGACAGTTGAAGAAGGGATGGTCTAACGAGGCTGCCTACGTTAGCATGTGGCCCAAATGCAGCTGTTAGCAGCAAATCTCCCCAACGGCCGGTGCTGGGCACTTGATGGGGATGGCTCCGAATTACTATGGAGAATTCTTTCCCCGGTGTCTGGCTGCTGGGTCTCACCCACATGCTCAGGGTCTAACAGATTGCCATGTTTGGGGCCAGGAAGGAATTTTTCTCTGGGTCAGACTGGCAGAGACACTTGAGGCTTTTCACCTTCCTCTGCAGCGTGGGGCATGGGTCACATGCAGGTTTAAACTAGTGTCAATGGTGAATTCTCTGTAACGTGACGTCTTTACATCATGATTTGAGGATGTCAGTGACTCAGGCAGAGGTTCGGGGTCTGTGACAGGAGCAGGTGGGTGAGGTTCTGTGGTCTGCAATGTGCAGGAGGTCAGACGAGATCAATGTTTCTCAACCTATTTGATAACAGGGACTGCTTTGGACCAGCTTGCAGCTTTTCTAAACTGTGTCAAGGAGATCTCAGGGACCAGCGCTGGTCCACAGACCAGTTGTTGAGAAACACTGGACTAGATGATCATGATGGTCTCTTCTGAACTTAAAAGTCTATGAGACACGCTGTGAGGCCTTTACCTCCTGTCCGTTAAATGGTCCCAGCCTCTGGCATGTGGCTCACGCGCTGTGTCTTCCTTGCAGTACCCCCCGAGGTCTCGGTTTCCTACACAGACACTAAAGACGGCTCTGTCACCCTCTCCTGCCACGCCAGGGGCTTTTACCCACGTCCCATCCACGTCTCCTGGGTGCGGGATGGAGAAGACATCCTGGTGGAGAAGCACTCCAGCGGGATCCTGCCCAATGCTGATGGCACCTACTACACGCAGTCATCCCTGGAGATCTTCCCGCAGCAGGAGGACAGGCACCGCTATGCCTGCCGGGTGGAGCACAGCAGCCTGTCAGAGCCCACACTCACCTGGGGTAAGGGTGGGGTGACTGGCAGGGCCGGGGGTGGGGGCACAGCCCTGTGGGAATCACAGAGATGGGCTGAGGCCCTGCAGCAGACGGGTCAATATCCCTGCCCATCGTCAGAGTGAACTGTGCTAGTCTGGGTATTCGTGTGACCCACAGAAATGGCCGATCCCTCAGTGAATCTCATTACATTCCTCGCTGTGGTGATATCCTGTGGCGGTGAGTTCCACAGGCTGATGTTACAAGGGAAGGGACTGATGGCTGTGTGGCGGGCAGTGCCTGGCAGAACACCTGCCCTTCATGACCAATCCCCGTCCACCTCCCGGCTTGGCTTTTCCCTTCTCCTGGAGGCCAGGTCTCTGCAGGGGTGTTTGGGAGACGTTCAAGTCAAAGGCCTGTGGCTGCCCCAGGAGGAAGGCCCCAGCGGGTGCTCCCCTCGGTGACCTGTGCCCTTCTCCATCCCACAGCTCCTGGGAGGAAGGGCCCCCTGTTCCCTGGGGTCCTGGCCGCCATCGTCCTGGCTGTGCTGGTTCTGGTTGGAGCCGTAGGGGTCAGCGTCATCCTGTGGAGAAGAAAATCAGCAGGTAGGAGCTGGTCCCCGTGGAGCCGGGATATGGGGGGGTCTGGGGAGTAGGGCAGCCCAGCCTGCCCCAGGGGGAATGGCTCCTGCCACTGCCCCCAAGGGAGGCCCATGGCCATGGGGTAGAGCCGATCACCATAGCCCGGTCCTGCTGGGGGCAGACTGTGCTCTATCGTTGGCCAGGTGCCGTGTACCCTGCTGGGGGGGCACTGGGTCGGGCTGGTCTGGGTGAGATGCAGTGAGGGGTCACGGGGAGCCCTGTGTCTAGGAAAGGTGGGGTTGGGGTCACAGTGGGGGAGGGGTTATCTTGATCCCCTGCACTGATCCTCATTCTCTGCTTGTGTTTCAGGCACCCCCAAACCCAGCTACACTCTGGCAGCCAGTGAGTAAATCCTGGGCACATGCCCAGAAGTCCCAGTGCATTATGGGTGCGGGGGGAGAGGGGGTCCCACGAGGGGAGAAGGGACCCCAGCAGTGACTGGAGATGGGCCCCGATCGCTGGTTACTGTGTCTGACAATTCCTTGGCCTGTGGAAATCTGCGAGGCCGTCACCAGCTGTTGTCCTGCCCCGGCTCCCCGGGATTCTCTGACACGTGCTGCCTTCACTCAAACCCAGGGAACCCCACAGAGCATCCCAAGGTCACTGCTCAGAGCAGAGCTCAGCAAGCGTCCCAGCATGCACTGGGCATCCATTTGCGTGGCTCTGGTGACGGGGCTGCAGGCCTGTACCTGGAGCTCCCAGAGACAGTGCGTAGGTTTGTTACGCTCCCTCCTGGAGTCCTGTGTCCATTGTCCCATTGTCAGGCCCAGGGGTTTCTGTGCACAGTGCAGTTTGGGGGATTTTAGGGGGCATGGCGGGGGGAAGCCCAGAGCAGAAATCCCATCCCCCTTTCCTAGCTGGGATCCCCCACAGTTAAAGCCACCTCTGAACCATTTTCTTTTCTCCCTGCAGCAAAGACCGGAGAAGATTCTGCCTCCAGCTCTTCATCCGGATCAGACCACCGGAGCCCGGGACCCCAGAGCTAGGTGCAGAGACCCTGCCCAGCTGCCGAGCCCGCTGCCTGGGAGATCTGTCCTCTGACTCCCTTCAGCTCTGGGCGGGGGGGAGATTCCGGCTTGGCTGTTATAACAATTTCCTCCTGTGGGGGTTGGGTCTTAGGCTCTTGTATAGGAGTCTTTACATTTTCTCCTGCAGCATGTTCATCCCAAGTCACAGGTCAGAGGGCCCTTCTCTATCTAGTGCTTTGCCTCAGCTTTGCTCCAAAAGGTCTGACACAATCCAGTCTCCCTCCCGTCTCTGCCAGTGTCAGAGACGGGCAGTTCCTCTTTTCCAGTAGCAGGAGCCGGCACAGAGTCAGACAAACAGGCAAAGACCGGGGTAAGTGGGGTATTGTGGGATCACACCTCCTGTGTGAGGCAGCTGGGCAGGCCTGGACATGTTGAACCCCAAACTGGAATTTCCTGCCAAAAGAAAGAGTCTCCTTGCTCTGATGGAGTTCAGCTCTGAGCTTTCACCCAGATTTTGGGTAAAAATAAAAATTGTGCTCAAAACTGAACTGCTGAGTCTCAGTATGTGAAAGAGCAGCTACAGAGCACACGTGAAGCAGTAGCCACTGACCTGTTCCCCTCTGGCATGGCTGAGGAAATGCCCGAGTGGGGCTGTCCCACTATTTCTGGTCCAGCTTAGCCTCTTTTTTTTTAGTGATTTTAAAATGGATCCTGTTTTTTACCCCTGTCATGCGGGCTGGCTGGAGTGGGGGGGCATTTAGTATATTGGGTGACATCAGCATGGCAGAATCATAATAATCCATGTGGGATAGGCCATGTCAGGTACTGTTCGGAAGGTTGTAATGTGCTAAGTAAGATGATAATACTTATGTTCATGTGTGATATGTGACATGGAAGTTATAGATGTATTTGAGATATCTGTGTTTCAAATTGTTCTGCCTGGGCAACACCCCAGATAGGAAGGCTGCAGAACAATGGCTGCATAACGGCCCATTAAGGCATTCCCAGGTGCAAGGGGCCCTGAGGGAGAGGCCAGCATCACCACTGAGTCACCAGAACCTGCTTACCTGACTCTGGACTCCATGGCAGACAGCCTATCTGATGAAGCACCAGGACTGTCCCATGTGACTATGGACCCCAGGCACATCAGAGGAGTCACCAGGATTGGCCCATGTGACTATGGACTCCATTTTGAGTCTTGTGACTGCCCACAGGCCACATGGCCGGGAGAGGGGGTTTATAAGATCAAACCACAGGATCCATCTTTGTCTTTGTTCCTGTCCAGTCTGCAGACACACACCTATCTCTGGACCAATTCATCTTGCAACTGAACCGAAGGACCTAGACCCATCCAGATACTGGATGTGAACCAGAGAGAACTACACAAGCCTGCAAATCCACATTTCTTCCAGAAACCTGATGTATATGGACTTTTAATCATTTGTATATCTGTGATTTACTTTAACCCTTTAACATTTCTCTCATCGTTTATTTATTTCTTTGTACAGTAAACCTTTAGTTTAGATACTAAAGGATTGGCTGGCAGCGTGGTATTTTAGGTAAGATCCAAACTTATATTGGACTGGTGCTGTGGCTGACCCTTTGGGGTCAGAGGGAACCTTTTTAGCAAAGAGCAGAGAGTTTAAGTAACTGGTCTCTTTGCTGGACCTGGTGCTGATTTGGGAGCCTGGAGCTGAAATGCAGTGAAGGGCGCTGTGGGCATTTGTGGACTGGCTTCGTGATATCCAGTGTGGGGTAATCAGAAGCAGTTCGTGGCTGGTTGGGAAGCTGGGCTTCAGTGTCACCCACCAGCGTGGGGAGAATCTGCTCTCTGTTTGCAGCCTGCCCTGACCTTGGCATTATCAGTTGGCTACCCTGAGCACGGGTCGTATCACAACCCCTTTTCTATAATTCTGTAATACACGTTCTATACACGCATTTCTTTGTTTGATTTTAAATAGACAGCACTGCACATAGAAACAGTCTAAAATATAAATCAATACAGGTGTTTCCCTGGCCTTTGGGTTAGCAGGTCGGATTCCCTCCCCTGAGAGCTCACCACCTGCAATTCAAATTCCCTCCCCGCCGCTCCCAGCTAATTGAATAGACCCATCAGATTCCCTCCCCTGAGGGCTCACTGAATAAAAGCTCAGGTAGTTTTCCCCAGTTTCCCCAATGCTGGGGGCTCCCTGAGGGAAAACCTGCCTCAGTTTCCCAATCCGGAGGGCTCCCTGAGGACAGCTGTCAGTTCCTCTCCCCTGAGAGCTCACTGACTTAGGTTGAGAAAGGAGTTAGCGGGTTTCAGGAGAGCACGGCACAGTGGTCCGATTTAGAGAGTGCAGTTTATTAACCTATTGTTGTACAATCACTAAGCATGGATGAGACAAGCGATCAATGAATACAGCAGTACAGCTGTAGCTCACCAAGCGGTGTTACAATCCCCAGGTGGATCTTGGCGGCCAGTCAAGATTCTGCTCTGGAGGGGGTCTTCTGCTCTGCACCTTCCTTCAGTACAGGGTGAGGTTGGTCTTCGGACTTCAGAAGGCTCTTCCACCCACCCACCCTCCACAACCAGACCGGCCAATACTTAGACGCTGTGTTTTCATTACCACTTGCAGTTGCAGTAGCAGCCTATTTCCTTATTGCAAGTGGGTCATTGGAAAGGCAGGGGGAGGAAGGAGGCAGCACACCCTGACCAGATCCCCTGCACCTGCAGCCTTGACATCCCTTTTTGATTGTTCTTAGAAGTCACCCACAACTTGTTACCGTGGCACCTTTCATATTCACTTTGTTGTGCTTAAGTTGTTGTTCAGGCGTCTGCAACATCTCGTGGTTAAGGTTCTTCAGGCAGTTTTACTTTTATTTTTCAGACACCCCCAAAAGGTCATTTTCCAGGTCCCAAAAGGCCTGTTTACCATTTTCTTATACGTTCTACTCGATTGCTGGCGAAAGCTGCTAACACCCTCTACACAGGTGACTGTAGATCTTACTGAAATATGTCGAATCTGTTTGGCCCACACAAGGTTGCGCTCAGGTGTTTGTGACTCTCCTGTGTGACAAGGCCGGGCATCACTGTGCTAAGTAAAAGAGCAGAGGTGGTGGATCCCTGTGCAGTGTCTGTGTGTTTCTGCCGCACAGCGCCTTGGGTGAGATTCGGGGCGGGGAGGGGGTGTTTACATGACTGGGCTATGTTGGGGTGTCAGCACTGAGCCCAGGAGCTTCTGGCCCTTCCACTGGGGAGGGGATCTCCCCAACTAGCAGGCATTCCCCCCAGCACGAGGGCTCCCTGCTCTTCTCCTGTTCAGAGTATCCCAGGCTCACAGACCCCCCCCCCCAACCCTTTTTTTAGGCAGAGAATCCCCCAGATTACAGACCACCCAGACCTTTGGCCCCTGCCCTTCTCCTGGGGAGGGGATCCCTGTTCTCACAGACCCCCCAGCCTTGGGGCTCCCTTTGTTAATTTCATCCCACCGCTCCGGGGGAGCCCAAGAGGAAAGTTGAATTGCAACTAAGGCACTGGACTGTAATCTGGGAGCGCTGGGCTGAATTTCCAGCCCTGTCCCAAGCACCCCAATGTGACCTGGGGCCATCCCTGTCATGCTGGATCAGACCGATTGGCCTGTTTTACCCGCTGTCCCTGGCCTCCCTGTGTCAGACCGATACACTCATCTGGCCTGGTATCCGCCCCCATCCCCACATTATAGCCCAGCCCAACAGGCCCATCTAGCCTGGTCTCCCCGCTCCCTCCTGCCCCGCACCAGCCAGCTGAATATGCACCAGGGATAAATTGTGCCCATGGACAGCAGGGTGGGGATAAAGCTGTTTGGACCTGAAGTTCAGTTCTCAGCACAACACCACCACCTCCTAGCCCTGTTACGGAGCTCCAGCTTGTGGTTATGTTCCCCTTTGCTGGGCATCAGAGTTCCAGGGTTCTAGTCCTGCTCTGGGAGGGTGGTGGGGTTAGTGGCTTAAAGTAGAGGGGGGAAGGAACAGAGGGGCGGCTAACAGAAGGAGAAGGAGGGAGTTTGCCTGGGAGTTCGCCTGCGGAGAGAGCGCACTGCAGGTGTTTGCCTTTCAGGCATTGCTGAGCAGGAAATTGAGCATCTGAGGAGGCTCTCAGAGCAGAGATATGGAGATGGAGCGATCTGTTGTTGTCACCTGCACTGGGTGTGCTATGTTTGTCTTCCTCCCCCAGGATAGAGATGACTTCATCTGTACCAAGTGCAGGCTGGTTGCCTTATTGGAAGAGAAGGTTAAAGGACTAGAGGCCCAAATGTCAACCCTGCGGTGCATTACAGAAAACAATGTCTTTCTCCATCAGGCACAGGCAGAGCGTAAGGAAGATTCAGAGAAGGCCGGGCAGGCGAAAATGAAGAACGGGGAAGGAAATTGGCAGCATGTGACCTCCCGAAGAAAGAGAACCCATGTGCCCACCATGCAGATAGAAGTAAGGAATCGTTTTCATCCTCTCTGCACAAGTACTACGGCAGAGAATGATTTGGAGGACCCTTCAGAGGGAATGGATCATCAGGAGACCCGTTCGATCAGAAGGCAAGAGATGCATTCTCCTAGAGATGGGGGTTCCATGACCACCATTCCAAAGAGGAAGAGAAGGGTGATGGTGGTCGGGGACTCCCTCCTAAGGGGGACGGAGTCATCCATCTGCCGTCCGGACCGGGAAACTAGAGAAGTGTGCTGCTTGCCTGGAGCTAGGATTAGGGATGTGACGGAGAGACTGCCAAAACTTATCAAGTCCTCAGACCGCTACCCCTTCCTGCTCCTCCATGTGGGTACCAATGACACTGCCAAGAATGATCTTGAGCGGATCACTGCGGACTATGTGGCTCTGGGAAAAGAGATAAAGGAGTTTGAAGCGCAAGTGGTGTTCTCGTCCATCCTCCCTGTTCAGGGAAAAGGCCCAGGTAGGGACAGTCGCATTGGGGAAGTAAATGCGTGGTTACGCAGGTGGTGTCGAAGGGAGGGCTTTGGATTCTTCGATCATGGAATGCTGTTCCAGGAAGAAGGATTACTAGGAAGGGACGGGATTCATCTAACGAAGACAGGGAAGAGTATCTTCGCAGACAGGCTGGCTAACCTAGTGAGGAGGGCTTTAAACTAGTTTCGACGGGGGACGGGGACCTAAGCCTGAAGGTTAGTGGGGAAAAGGGACACCACAAGGAAGCAGAAATAGGAGGGTGCAGCAGGGGAGGCCTCCCGATTCATACTGTGAAAGTAGGCCAATCGGCTACTTATCTCAAGTGCCTGTACACAAATGCAAGAAGTCTGGGAAACAAGCAGGAAGAACTGGAAGTCCTGGCACAGTCAAGAAACTACGACATGATTGGAATAACTGAGACTTGGTGGAATAACTCTCATGATTGGAGCGCTGTCATGGATGGGTATAAACTGTTCAGGAAGGACAGGCAGGGGCGAAAGGGGGGAGGAGTTGCACTGTATGTAAGAGAGCACTATGACTGTTCTGAGCTCCAGTATGAAGCTGGAGATAAGTCAGTTGAGTGTCTCTGGGTTAAGCTTAGAAGCAAGAACAATAAGAGTGATGTCCTGGTGGGTGTCTGTTACAGACCACCAGACCAGGAGGACGAGGTGGATGAGGCTTTCTTTACTCAACTAGGGAAAGTTTCCAGTTCACAGGGCCTGATTCTCATGGGAGACTTCAATCACCCTGACATCTGCTGGAAGAGCAATACAGCAGAGCACAAACAATCCAGGAAGTTTTTGGAGAGTGTTGCAGACAATTTCCTGGTGCAAGTGCTGGAGCAACCAACTAGGGGCCGTGCTTTTCTTGACCTGCTGCTCACAAACAGGGAAGATTTGGTAGGGGAAGTACAAGTGGGTGGCAACCTAGGCAGCAGTGACCATGAGATGGTCGAGTTCAGGATCCTGAGAAAAGGAAGAAAGGAGAGCAGCAGGATACGGACCATGGACTTCAGAAAAGCGGACTTTGACTCCCTCAGGGAACTGATGGGCAGGATTCCCTGGGAGGCTAATATGAGGGGGAAAGGAACCCAAGAGAGCTGGCTGTATTTTAAAGAGACCTTATTGAGGGCACAAGAGCAAACCATCCCGATGTGCAGAAAGAATAGCAAATATGGTAGGCGTCCAGCTTGGCTTAACAAAGATGTCCTTGGCGAACTTAAACGCAAAAAAGAAGCTTACAAGACGTGGAAGCTTGGTCAGATGACTAGGGAGGATTATATAAACACTGCTCGAACGTGCAGGAATGAAATCAGGAAGGCCAAAGCGCAATTGGAGTTGCAGCTAGCAAGGGACGTGAAAGGGAACAAAAAGGGTTTCTACAGGCATGTTGCCAACAAGAGGAAGATTAGAGAAAGTGTGGGCCCCTTAGAGAATGAGGGAGGCGACCTAGTGACGGAGGATGTGGAGAAGGCTGAGGTACTCAATGCCTTTTTTGCCTCTGTCTTCACAGACAAGATCAGCTCTAAGACTGCTGCACTGGGTGGCACAGAATGGGAAGGAGGCGAACATCCCACAGTGCTGAAGGAACGGGTCCAAGACTATTTAGAAGGATTGGACATTCACAAGTCCATGGGGCCGGATGCAATGCACCCGAGGGTGCTGAGGGAGTTGGCTGAGGTGATTTCAGAGCCGTTGGCTATTATCTTTGAAAGCTCGTGGCAACAGGGGGAGGTCCCTGAGGACTGGAAAAAAGCAAATCTAGTGCCCATCTTCAAAAAAGGGAGGAAAGAGGATCCAGGGAACTACAGACCGGTCAGCCTCACCTCAATCCCTGGAAAAATCATGGAGCAGGTCCTTAAGGAATCCATTTTAAGGCACTTGGAGGAGAGGAAGGTGATCAGGAACAGTCAACACGGATTCACTAAGGGAAAGTCATGCCTGACCAACCTGATTGCTTTCTATGATGAGGTGACTGGCTCTGTGGATGTAGGGAAGGCGGTGGATGTGATATACCTTGACTTTAGCAAAGCTTTTGATACTGTCTCACACAGTATTCTTATCAGCAAGTTAAAGAAGTATGGGTTGGATGAATGGACTATAAAATGGATAGAGAACTGGCTAGAGCATAGGGCTCAACGAGTAGTGATCAATGGCTCCATGTCTAGCTGGCAACCGGTCACAAGCGGAGTTCCCCAGGGGTCGGTCCTGGGGCCGGTTTTGTTCAACATCTTTATTAATGATCTGGAGGATGGGGTAGATTGCACCCTCAGCAAGTTTGCGGACGACACTAAGCTGGGGGGAGTGGTAGATACCCTGGAGGGTAGGGGTAGGATACAGAGTGACCTAAACAAACTCAACAAGGACAAGGAGGATTGGGCCAAAAGAAATCTCATGAGGATATGAGTCAGCAGTGTGCCCTGGTTGTCGTGAGGCCAGTTTCACGGGAAGGTCCAGTTTTGGGCCCCCCACTACAAAAAGGATGTGGACAAGTTAGAGAGAGTCCAGCGGAGGGCAACCAAAATGATTAGGGGCTAGAGCACAGGACTTATGAGGAGAGGCTGAGGGAACTGGGCTTGTTTAGTCTGCAAAAGAGAAGAGTGAGGGGGGATTTGATAGCGGCCTTTAACTACCTGAAAGGGGGTTCCAGGGAGGATGGGGCTAGGCTGTTCTCGGTGGTGGCAGATGACAGAACAAGGAGCAACGGTCTCAAGTTGCAGGGCGGGAGGTCTAGGTTGGACATTAGGAAAAAGTTTTTTACTAGGAGGGTGGTGAAGCACTGGAATGGGTTACCTAGGGAGGTGGTGGAATCTCCATCCTTAGAGGTTTTTAAGCTGAGGCTTGACAAAGCCCTGGTTGGGATGATATAGCTGAGGTTAGTCCTGCTTTGAGCAGGGGGTTGGACTAGATGACCTCTGAGGTCCCTTCCAACTCTAATATTCTATGATTCTAAGAGTGAAATGCCTGGAAGTCGCATGGAATCCTTTAAAAAACACCATTATAGAGACATACGCTAAATGGCTACCCCCAATAAAAAAAAAAATCAGAGGATCAAAAAAATACCACTTTGGTTAACCAGCAAATAAAACAGGCGGTTAGACGTAAAAGGACATCTTTTAAAAACTGGAAGTCAATTCCTCCTGAGGAAAACAGAAGCCACTGGCACGCCAGCTGACACAGTACAGTGAGACAAGCCAAAGAACAACTTGAAGAGCAACTAGCAAAAGGCCCGAAAACTACGAGCAATATTTTTTAAAGTACATCAGATGCCAGAAGCGGGGCAAACAATCACTGGGGCCACTGGCCGATGGAGGTGCTAAAGGAGCACTCAAGGATGACAAGGCCATTGTGGAGAAGCCAAACGAATTTGTTGCTTCATTCTTCATGGCTCAGGATGTGAAGGAGATTCCCACAGCTGAGCCACTCTGTTTCGGGGACAGAGCTGAGGAACGGTCCCAGACTGAGGTCTCAGTTGAGGAGGTTTTGGAACAAACTGCTAAATTAAACATTAAGTAGTCACAAAGACCAGATGGTGTTACCCTAAAAACAGGTTTTGGGGTGCCCACAGAATAGCCCACTTAGTGCCCCCTTAATCTGTTCTTCTTTCGGCATGGGGGTCTCCTGGCTGGCTAAGGAAATACTTGGGGGCACGGATCCAGCCTTCCAATACATGATGGACACGAGCCGTGTTCGTTCCGAACAAGGCACCTTTTATTGATACCAGTAATAACAGCCCCTGACACCACGACAGGCCAGACACGTCCCACATAACACGGCAAAGCCCTTCAACCCCCATTGCCGGATGGTGTGAAATGACACTCGGGGGCTGTTCTGCCTCCGGGGGTCAGCGGCTGGCAGGCAGCGCAGAGGAACAGTCAGCTGCTCATTGGTTTTACAGCTCTACATCCCTTGCACAATCAGCGCACACACACACACACATCTTTATTAAGCCACACACACACTGGCACGCTGCTGTGCTGTAGCGAGCGCTAACGGACACCGTGTGTGACACGCTCAGCGAGCCGCCTGCACAGCCTCTGCTGCTCTTTTCCCTCCCCTCCGCTCGCTGCGTCTGCGCCTCCTTCGCGCCTCCCCTGCCTTGCACACCCTGCTGCTGCCAGCGTGCAGCCCTCACTCAGTCCACGTGGCCAGTATTTCCGTTAGCTGTCAATCATTCCATGTGGCCGGTATTTCCGTTAGCTGTCAATCATTCCACCTGGCCGGTATTTCCGTTATCTGTCAATCATTCTTGTTTACCACCGTTTTCCCGCCAATTCTGCCTGGCGACCTTTCCCCTACATTCCGTTCACCTCACACAGCTGTGCTCCGGGGGCCCCTTTTCCCGCCAATTCGGGGTGGAGGCCGTGTGCCCGTCAGCCTCCATTTAAGGGGGGGGAGTGCCTCTTGCTAATGTAAATGGGAGCCAGGGACCCAAGATGGGGTTTGTCTGGGACCGGTGGGTTCCCCCCAGGGCTTCTGAGGCAACTCAGCTGTGAAATGGCAGAGCTACTGACTATGGCATGTGACCATCGCTTCGATCAGCCTGGACTGGAGAACCGGAGCGTAGCTAATGAAAAGCTGAGTTTGTAAAGGGCTCCAGAGGCGATCCCGGCAATTACAGGCCGGTCGGCCTGAGTCCAGTGCCTGGCACGTTGGTTGGAAATGTTGTAAACACCAGAGTGATCAGACACGGAGATGAACACAATATTTTGGGGACGAGTCAACGGGCTTTTGTAAAGGGAAATCCTGCTTCAGCAGCCGAGCAGGACTGAGAAAAGTTCAGAAAATGATGGGATCCCAAGTAGCTGTTACCACTCAAGACCGAGATCTTGGAGTCACTGTGGACTGTTCCCTGAAAATGTCCACTTTATAGGCAGTGGCAATCAGCAAAGCTAACCCGATGTTAGCCGCCATAAGGGAAGGGATAGAAAATAAGACAGAAAATATCATAATGCAGCTATATAAATCCTTGGTACGCCCACAGCTTGAATCCTGCCTGCAGTTCTGGTCACCCCATCTCGAAATAGATATATTAGGACTGAGAAAAGTGCAAAGAAGGGTGTGACCCGTCCTGTGCCCAGGGCAGCCAGCTGATAATGCCAAGGTCAGGCAGGCTGCAAAAAGAGAGCGGATTCACCCCGCGCTGGTGGGTGACACTGAAGTCAGACTTCCCAGCCAGCCACGAACTGCTTCTGATCCCCCCAAACCAGTTATCAAGAAGCCAGTACACAAACAGACACAGCCCCTTTGCACAACCGCCTCCACACGCACACACACACGGGCTAGGATCTTGCTTGTGACACTGAAAGAGGAGAGTCCCCCTCTCCCATAAGCACAGGACCCAGGAGCAGGGGCTTTAAGACCAGGCTCCCGGTCTGCAGGCGGGATGTGCTGCTAGGAGATCTGCTCTAGCCCAGCCCGCGGTGATGCTGTGACCTCTGCCAGGCGGGGGCAGACAGACAGACAGACAGACAGACGGGTCCATCTGGCCCGGCGCTCGAGGGAACCGGGAGAGTGGGCAAGGCCGGTCTCCAGCTGCAGCAGGCTGGGGGGGGGGGGGGCTGACCCGGGGCGCTGGGTCCCCCCCGCACAGCAGCAGCGAGCAACGCCTGCCTGGGACGCTGCCGGGACCCGCCCATTGCTCCTCGCCCGGCTCTGGGTGCAAACCTCGGGGAGCAAAGTTTGCCCGGATACTGTGACGTCACATCCCGCCCGGTGTCTGATTGGCCGCACGGCCTGGTCTCGGCCCCGCGTGGGAAAGAGAAAGTAACGGGCTCGGGGGGGGGGGGGGCAGGCAGCGGCGCAGCAGCAGGTCCCGGTGCCTGGAGCTGGGGGTTTGTTACTCCCCGGACTGCGGGAGACGCCCTGACCCAGCGCAGAGCCATGGCCCTGGGTGCCGCCCTGGGGCTCTGCTGGGCGCTGCTGGGGGCGGCAGCGGCTGCTGGTGAGTAGCTGGCGAAGGGGCCGGGCACAGACGGTGCGGGGGGGGGGGGTGCAGACAGGACAATGCGCAGTAGTGCGGGGGTCACAGGGTTTGTCATCTGGCATCTTAAATGCCAGAAACAGAGACGGGCACCAAATCTGTTGGACCACAGTTTGTGGCATAACACCGGCCCCAGAGCTCTGAGCTGCGGGGGGGTCGCCCTCAGCTTCAACCTGCTGCAGGCAGTCGGGACCCCCTGCAGCTCTCACCAGCGCATGTGGTGGGGGAGACCCTGGAGCTCTCAGCCTCCGTGGGCATCTGGGGGACCCTGCAGCTGCAGCAGTGGTGGGTTCTGGACCCTCCTGCCACCCCAATTTTGTCACAGTTATTTTTAGTGAAAGTCAGGGACAGGTCACGGGCTTACATGAATTTTTCTTTATTGCCCATGACCTGTCTCTGCCTTTTACTAAAAATAACCATGACAAAGTATTAACCATAGCCATGAGGAAGGCTCATTTATAGTTCAACTTGCTTTCTTGCTGGTCTGTTAATATTTTAAAACAAATAGGATAAAGTCTTATTTTACCCGTTTTATTTTTGTATTTGTAATTTTTAAGGAAAGTAGGAGGGAAGTAATCTAAAACAGAAGGTCACTCTTGCATACATTCCAGTAAAATAGGATGGACACTGCATCATCTACTACAGGAATTTCCACTATCCATAGCTGTGGAATTGGCATCTCAAGAAATTAAGGCTTAAAAACATATTCACAACCACCAGACAAACAATACAGAACACACAGCATGTGCTTCACCAGGGCTCTGCTGTTATAATTATATAACTTAGCAACCACTTAGCAACTTCTATGTTAGCTACGAAATAAAAAGAAATAATAAAAATACATAAACAAGTGCAAGAACCTGGCATAAGGGGTATAAATTCTGGACTTGGACACATGTCGTCTGTCTGCTATTAAACAGTCTTTACAAAAATAATAATTGTATCAGTTCCAGTGCTTATTCTGAAGAAATTATTAGGAATTAATTTGTAGGGAAATTCCTCCTGTGCAAACCGACACATTCTAGCTCTAACAACACAACACACCTGCGATGTCTTTCTCAGAATCGGCAGGAAAACATGCTTTATCTCTCACAGCACGTGCTATATCTAGCCAACAGGAGTCTGGCACCTGTGATTTTACTTCCGGATGCAAAGACTGTATGGTAGAACATAGAATCATTCTTTATTCTTCATGGCAGCAGCAAAACATTTAATGTTTGCAGAGAAATCAGCAAAAACGTGGTGCTGCTCCAAAACTGAACTGCTGCGCTACAGCAGAGCTGCGGACAGATCCTGCAACCTTCATGAGTTCAATGAGATTCGGTGTATGAGTAAAGAGTAAAGGTTTCAGGATCAAATCTTTGGCTCCTGCTGATAGGTTTCTGCCGGCTCTCATGAATAAAGTAAGGGAAGGAGAGAGAGAACTCAGGCAGACAGGGGGAGATGGACCCATCTTGTGCTGGTGCAGAGAAGTTGAGAGATGGTCGACAGTGATGAAACTGAGCATGATTTCAGGCATCTAATATGAGATGCAGGTCTGAAATGGTTTGTAAAATACACAATGAATGAATGAATAACGCCTTTGCTTCTAGCCCCTGCTCTCCCCTCCTGTGCCCACCCGGGGAAACTGACCTGCATGCACAGAGCGGCTGTATTGCTGCTCGCTGACCCCATGTACACTGCTCCACTGTGCCCCCCCGAGGGCTGGGGGGGAGCGAGGAGCAGCATCAGGGCTGCCTGCATCCAGGTCACTTTCTGCGGTTGGGCTGCGTACGAGGAGGGCAGAGAGCAGCAGCTCCTGGTGCTCACCTCACAGCACTGCCCAGGTGGGGAAAGTGGCCTGGATGCAGGGAGCCCTGGCATTGCTCCTCACTCCCCCTCGCAGCCTCCTAGGGGGTGTGGAGGAACGTGGGGTGGGAAGCAAGCAGCATCTGTGCATCACCGCTTGCTCCCCTTCCTTCTGCTGGGGGTTGTCCAGATTTCTGCTTCTTCTCAAGTGTCATCTCTGTGAGTGTGCAGAGCTCCTCTGCCTCCGAGCAATGCACAGCTCTGTACTGGCGCACAGCACCCCCCGGGTGGTCGCCCATGTGGCCCACCCCCTCAGGCTGGCCCTGGCTCCTTAGCCCTCCAGCCTCTCAGCTCCATTCTCCTCCATGGGTCGGGCTCTGCCAGAAATCCCCACCATGCCAGCCTAAGAACCACACCCCCCAGCCCATACTGGTGATGTCAAACCAGGGTCGCTGAGCACAGGGCGAGGAGCCGGCCCGCCCTGTGGGAGCAGAGAAGGCGCCAG
>NW_027133799.1:0-1248 GCF_026122565.2 Emydura macquarii macquarii
TGTTTTGTTTTTTTAAAAAAAAAAAGCCTGTCCCAGAAACATCACCACCTGAATAAGCTCAGAGGACAGTATTGATTCCATAAAGGCTTCAGAGTTGAACAGCAGCAGGACTTCATAGCATAGGGCCAGTGCACAAACCAAGCACTTTAAAATCAGAGGCATCCCAGTTCCAGTGGGCAATTCCATGAACTACCTCCAGTGACAAAAGATCACACCTTGTTCCTGACAGGCATCACTGCTGTAACTTTTCCATTAGAAACAAGTTGGAAGGGAAGGGGAGATTTGCAGAATGGAAAAAGGACCCAAGTCACAGTCAAAGCCATTTTATTTTCACTCTTACAAGACAGGATTACACAAAATCGGGAGTAAAGAGGGCCTCTTGCACTGCTGGTTATTTAGGTTTAATTTTCTGTTTTTTATTGATTCTAGGGAGATACCCCAGAGCTCCTGGCATGACTGCCTATTACATGGCAAGCTAGGGGCAGCCCCAGCTGCTGTGGGAAGAAGGGAGCATCCTAAGAAGAAAAAAAAATGTGTTGGCAGACAGAATTGATCCTGGAGAGAAGGTCAGATTCCTGCCAACCAGCGAGCCCCAATCGTAACGCTAGGTTCCAAACGTTTAGCGGGAATGAAGTATTTAGTTCTTGAAGTAGCATTTCTTGAGCTACTGGCACTTCACATTTGTCTAAATGTTTGTACTGACACCCATCACTGGATGTGTCTGAGCACCTTCAGATGTTTTTTCCGATCCCCCATTTTCTTCCCTCGTACAATTCTGTTACCAAAGTGCCTGCTAGCCCCAGTCATGGCCCAGGAACCGACTGTGCTAGGTGCTGATCTCCAGTTTGATTCTGTAATGATTGCAGCAGCTAGTATTTCAAGAAGCCCAGATGCCAGCAGTGACTTGTGCACAGTAGCTGAAAGCTGGGTCAACTGAATTCAGAACATGCCCAGACCACGCTGATTTACAATTTCAGATTTTAAAAGGGACATTTGCAGTTTGTTTTTTATTAATTGAGTCAGGTTCATAGATCTCATGGTCCTTTCTGACCTTAGGATCACTTCAACATTTCACAAGTACATGGGTGGTGCCTGAATTCAGTGGCCACAGTATGACACACCGAGCTCTTGGTGCCATCTGACAAGGGTTTATTGATCCCTGGGTCAGGAAACCATGCATATTAAGTCTGCTGTGACTGGCCCTGCACTCAGGAGGTCAGCAGTTGGAGCGTGCCGCTCACTACCATG
>NW_027133800.1:0-1257 GCF_026122565.2 Emydura macquarii macquarii
CATTGCGACCTAGAGTTGGAGCTCGGAGGGGAGCCGACGCTCTCCACCCTCCGTGACCGTCTGGATGGAGACCTAGATTGAGAACGTCTCCAACCACCGGGACCACCCAGCGCGGGTTTGCCCCGAGACGCAGGTCCCTTGTCCCTCAGCCATGGCATGGCATGGCATGGCCATGAGGGCTCGTGCCGCAGTAAACGCCTCCGGCGTCGACGGCCCTTGCAGGTGCACTCCCCCACCCCCAGGAGTCGGGGGAGGCAACCCGCGTGAAGACACCGGGGCCGGAGTGATCTCCACGGCCCGTGGCTGGGGTGTCTCCTTACTCGCTCCACGCTGCTGTAGCAGGGAGGCGTCCTTAGGTGAGGTCAGGGACCGTGCCGTCTTCTTTGGCCCCTTCGGTACCTGTGTCAGTGCTGAGGACGGTGCCGGTGGGGGGGCGCTCCGCACCGACGACACACTCGGTGCCGACGGTGTGCGAGAAGGCTCGGACGCTGGTCGGAGCGCTGACTCCATCAAAATCGCAACTGACTACCTCGCATTTCTTTCTTTTTGAGTCCGGCTTAAAGGACTTACAGATCTGGCACTTGTCTCGCCTATGTTGTTCACCGAGGCACCGGAGGCAGCGGTCGTGTGGGTCGCTGACAAGGAAGGCTTTGGCACAAAGGTCACAGTTTTTAAAGCCTGAGGAAGCGGCATGGCTCCAATAAAGGACCTTGTCAGGGTACTTCTTTCTAACTTATCTTAACTATTAACACTATCATGACTACTCAACACTAAACTCTAAAGAACAATCAATACCAGCTAGGGTACGAGTGATACTTGCACACAGCAAGAGGCAATAGTTCCAGCAACCGTGACGGGGGACCCGCGGGGCCAGCAGCGCCCTTTATACCGCGATATGAGCGCGGCACTCCAGGGGGCGCCTGAGCTGGCCCTGCGGGGCTTGCTAGGGAAAAAAATTCCGGGAATCTATGAACTGGGCGCGCACACCTACATTGGAATGCATATGAGCAATCACTCGAAGATAGAACAGAGAGTTGCAAGGAAAGCTGGGCGTCAAAGGTGAGGAAAGGTTGAAACTCCAGCTGGCAGAGGGTATAGGGAAAAAGATCAGGTGAGAAACATTTTTTCATCCAAATTCTTCTGGCAGCACCTGGCATGCTACATACTTACAGGTTATTTTATAGATGCCTCATGTCATTTTAAATTGTAGGGAACTGGTTTTTGAGGGTGTGTATATTGCATATGCTGACTCAGTCT
>NW_027133801.1:0-12553 GCF_026122565.2 Emydura macquarii macquarii
GAAAGCCCACCAGAAAGCCCTCAACACCTGCAGCCCACATCTGTGTGATGCTGATGTCTTATTCTTCATACCTCTTCTCCGCCTTGACACACAGGTTCGGTCAGGGCATCGCTGCCCATGTTCACATCATCTTGGTCAACCTCTATCTCCTTGTGCCCCCCATGCTCAACCCTATCATTTATGGGGTCAAAACCAAAGAGCTTCGTGACAAAGTGGGAAAATACACCTGCAGAATGTGATCGCCTGGGGCCACTGACTTTAAACCTGTATTACAGGAGGGAAACGATGTCACCTCGTTAATTAAGGATGCTCTGTCGCAATGTGGCTGAGCTCAACCTTCTGGCAGTTCAGTTTGAAAAGTTCCTCACACCTAATGTCCTATCTTTCCATCACCAAGCACTGCTGTCTCAGACCATCACCTGATCTCCTTTAGCCACTATACTCCCACACCACCTCACACCCTGTCATTCGGGCCTTCCATGACATCCACACCACCAGCGATGGCGGCTTCTCATATGCTCTAAGCCCCATTTCTCCCCATCAGTATCGTTGCTGATTCTCACCATTCCTCACTCTCCTCCATCTTTGACTCTTTTGCCCCTCTCTGCCATCACAAGGTCCTCAGCTCTGCCATCCACCAGGCCCCAACAATCCCTTCCAGTCCTGAGTCTCTCTGAATTCTTAACCAGCAAGAACCTGGAGTTTTCCCCTCTGGTTTGTCCTCCCCGAAGACCTGAAATCTGCCTTCAATCATCAGTTCATTTTGGGACACACATTATCAGTTCATGAGTCAGCAGTGTGTCCTACTGCCGGGAAGCCTAACACCATATTGGGCTGCATTAGAAGGATCGTTGCCAGCAGATGGAGGGAAGTGATTATTCCCCTGTATTCGGCACTGGTCAGGCCACATTTGGAGTATTGTGTCCTGGTTTGGGAGTCCCATTACAGGAAGAATGTGGACCAATTGGAGAGAGTCCAGTGGAGGGGAACAAAAATGATTAAGAGGCTGGAGTACATGACATATGAGCAGAGGATGAGGGAACTAGGCTTGTTTAGTCTGCTGAAGAGAAGAATGAGGGGGCAGTTGAGAGCAGCCTAGAATTTCCTGTAAGGGGGTTCCAGGGAGGATGGAGCTAGGCCATTCTCAGTGGTGGGAAATGACAGAACTAGGAACAACGGTCTCAAGTTACAGTGCGGGAGGTCTAGAATGGTTATTAGAAAAGAGTTTCTTACTAGGAGGGTGGTGAAGCACTGCAGTGGGTTACCAAGGGAGGCGGTGGAACCTTCATCCTTAGAGGTTTTTAAGGCCCAGCTTCACAAAGCCCTGGCTGGTTTGATTTAATTGGGATTGGTCCTGCTTTGAGAAAAGTGTTGGACTAAATGACCTCCTGAAGTCCCTGCCAACCCTTATCTTCTAGGATTCTAGGATTCTATGACGTAATGAGGAAAGCAAACATAGACGAGTTACACAGAAAATAAAGAAAGACACAAACTCCGGCGTCCACATCTCTACTAGTCAATTACCCTTATCTAGTATAAGTTACCTGTATTCTCTGAAGAGTTTTGGCAAAGGCTCTGGGGTTTTTTCCACCTTCCTCTGTAGCATGGGGCATGTCTCCCTTGCTTGTGGATTCTCTGTACCTTAAAGTCATTAAACCATGATTTTAGAGAACTTTAATAACTCAGTAATAGCTCAGGGTCTATCACAGGAGTGGATGGGGGAGGTTCTGTGGCCTGCATTGTGCAGAATGTCAGACTAGATGATCATATTGGTCCCTTCTGACCTTAGAGTCTCTGAACCCATGTGTTTTCCTCATGCCCTTTGTCATCAAGGGCATTCAGTGTTTCCCAGACAGGACCCGGCTTAGCTGCTGCAAGTGACATAATCTGAGACATTTTGGGTATTATTAGACCAGTAACGGGTCTGTCCCCATCTGCCTTGTAACGTTGGGGGACTTAACACTGTGCTGTAATGGCTCACGGCCCTGCACCAGTAACCAGCCCACAAGTATCTTAGTCTCACCCCTGGCTTCAGCAGTTTCTTGCAGGGGTGATGCCAACAGCCTCTGCAAATCCGTCTCCCCGAGTTCTGATTAAAGGGAAGCCCCAGAGGGGACAGAGAAGCAGCCCAGAAGGCAGAGCTGGGATGTAGGCAGAGGCAGCAGCGCTGAGCCAGAGCCGGGCAGCTGGAGCAATCCAGACCAGCTGTGCCAACAAGGAGTCAGGACTGAACTACAGTGGAGCTGCGGGACCAGAGCTGGGAGCTGGTGCCGGCCATGCCACAAAGTGGACACGGCAGCCGAGCGGTGAGCGCCTGAGGAGAGCAAGGCAGGGCCCTGGGCAGAGGGCCCAGTGCAGGGAGACGTCACCAGACAAGAAGGCCTTGTAGGCTGCTGTGACACACTCTACCCCTTGTGCTGTGTTTTGTCTATCGTTCATGTTCATGTAAGGTGTTTTTGGAATGCTCTTGGCATTCTGAACATTATTGTTATGGTAGTTTGTTTCCTTCAATGTCGTATGTGTAACCCATCTGCCAGACCAAGTCGGCAGCAGCAAGGGCCGGGTTCTATATCTAGGGGTCCCTGTAAATGATGCAACATCAAACTGGCCTGAGCCCCCACCCAGTCACCTGGGGAAATTACACACTATCCCCTGGGCACCCTCCAAAGGGCAATACTTCTCTCGCAAGCACAGAGTCTGAGTGTAGAAAGAAACCTTTTAATAGCAAAACAGAGAGATAACACCGCACTGGTTTGGGAAACAGTGCAAACAGAGTTCATGAACTCATTGAGCCCAAACCCATCCCAGAGTACGGGGCATGGCCTCTCCCTTCCTTCTTGCCCCTGTACTGGCGTAGTTGCAATATCCACCTCTCAGGTGTGACTCCGCCCGTAGGCCGCACCGGTCCAACACAGGCTTGTCCACCCCTTGTGCTGTGTTTTGTCTATCGTTGACCGCCCTGGCACCATGTTCATGTAAGGTGCCGCCGACCGCCTTTTTGGACCGATAACTGCCCCCCTCCGCCGACCGCCTTGGGTTGGCATTCTGACCGCTTGTTGACTTGGCACCGACTGTGCTAGCCTCCCACCTGCAATGTCGTATGTATAGACATGAAACTCTGGTGCAATATTCCCAAATGTGTGTCTCACATGGGTTGAATAGATCCAGACAAACACAAAGCAGAGGGTTCACAGGAAATGTCCCTCACAGAGACATACAAACATGGGAACAATGGACTGGCTTGAGCACTTGATAAGGTGATGCTCATTTGACTGTTAACACAAAAGTGGAGGAAACCAGGCCCATTGCTGGACGTGGTGAACACCTGACTCCTGGGGTGACGAGGAAATACGTTAAAGGCAGAGGAGTTTTTGTCACTGGAGCTCTCCCTTGTAATCCATCTATGGAGCAACATCAAGTAACTGGCAGACTGCCCACGGGGGTGGGGAGGCCTGGCTGAAGGACTCAGCTCAGCCAGCCTGTGTGGTAAGATTAAGGACCAAGGACTGCAAGGATACTGAAGTGTTCAGTTCAGTTTAGAATGCGATTTACCTTCTTCATTTCTTCCTGATCAATCTGACTCACGTTATTCTGGTTTATAATCACTTAAAATCTGTCTGCACTTAATAAACTCATTTGTTTGTTTTCTCTAAAGCAGGGCGTGGGTTTGGGTGTGTGTAGAGCCTTCACTTAGAGTGACAGAGCTGGTGCATATCAATTTCTTTGATAAATACACTTACCAATGAGCTTGCAAATTTAGTGGGCAGCACTGAACTCTGTAAACAGCAGTTCCTAGGGCTGCATCTGGGATGGGGGATGTTCGCTCTGGGTCACACATCGCATAACCCCATGAGTGACTGGCCAGAAGCACTCATTGACTAGGTCAGGGACCGCTGGTTTGCAGGTGGCTGGGCGTCAGCTGACCTAGGAGTGGGGGTTCGCACAACGAGGCAAGTGCAAGGCCGTCCCAGAAGTGGGGGAATTGGAGTGACACAGCAATATACCACTCCAGATTGCAGACGGGAATGTCACAGATAACCTCAGTAGGGGCTGGGCGGGGTGGGAGACATGACCCTGATGGGGCTGATGCTGGGGAGAAGCAGCCACTGACAATGCTGCAGCTTTTTAACTCAAGTTGGCTTTCCATCGGTCCATGTGTGAGCAGGGTTCTTGCTCAGTTTGACGAACGGACGCTTCACTTTCAGACAACCAAAGAGAAAGGAAGAAACTACAAGGCTGAACTTCTTTATCACACGTACAGTGACCAGGCTGGAGCCTGAGGGCATGTATCCACCACCACAGCAAGCGCCATATTAGTGGCATCAGCGCATCAGAGACAGGGCGATTAGAGTTGGAAGGGATCTCAGGAGGTTTCTAGTCCAACCCCCTGCTCAAAGCAAAACTAATCTCAGCTATATCATCCCAGCCAGTGCTTTGTCAAACCACAGCTTAAAAACCTCTAAAGATGGAGATTCCACCACCTCCCTAGGTAACCCATTCCAGTGCTTCACCACCCTCCTAGTGAAAAACTTTTTCCTAATATCCAACCAGTGAAGGGGTTAAAATATCCAATATCCTAATATCAAAGAGGGAAGAGGTTAAAACCCACATGATACTAAATCTAGGGAAAGGTCGGCCTGAACCCCAGAAGGAGACACATGGAGGCCATGAGTCAACACACAGAGCAGCAATACATTAAGCTAGGGGGAGTGGTAGATACCCTGGAAGGTAGGGATAGGATACAGAAGGACCTAAACAAACTGGAGGTTTGGGCCAAAATAAATCTGATGAGGTTCAACAAGGACAAGTGCAGAGTCCTCCACTTAGGAAGGAAGAATCCCATGCACAGCTACAGACTGGGGACCGACGAGCTAGGCAGCAGTTCTGCAGAAAAGGACCTGAGGGTAACAGTGGATAAGAAGCTGGATATGAGTCAGCAGTGTGCCCTGGTTGCCAAGAAGGCTAATAGCATATTGGGCTGCATTAGTAGGAGCATTGCCAGCAGATCACAGGAAGTGATTATTCCCCTCTATTCGGCATTGGTGAGGCCGCATTTGGAGTATTGTGTCCAGATTTGGGCCCCCCCCCACAACAACAAGAATGTGGAGAAGTTAGAGTGAGTCCAGCGGAGGGCAACAAAAAAGATTAGGGGGCTGGAGCACAAGACTTATCAGGAGAGGCTGAAGGAACTAGGCTTGTTCAGTCTACAGAAGAGAAGAATGAGGGGGGATTTGATAGCAGCCTTTAACTACCTGAAAGGGGGTTCCAGGGAGGATGGAGCTAGGCTGTTCTCAGTGGTGGCAGATGACAGAACAAGGAGCAACGGTCTCAAGTTGCAGGGGGCGAGGTCTAGGTTGGACATTAGGAAAACGTTTTACACTAGGAGGGTGGTGAAGCACTGGAATGGGTGACCTAGGGAGGTGGTGGAATCTCCATCTTTAGAGGTTTTTAAGCTGCGGCTTGACAAAGCCCTGGCTGGGATGATATAGCTGAGGTTAGTCCTGCTCTAAGCAGGGGTTGGACAAGATACCTCCTGAGGTCCCTTCCAATTCTATGATTCTATGATTAAACATAAAGGAGAAAAGCCAAGAAAGAGAACCCCTAGGACAATGATACCCAGGGAGTCCAGAGGAGCAGACAGATAATGGGTTTTCAGCTATTTCCACCATGGAGAAAAATATCAAGGAGTGTGTCCTTTTCAATGTACGCCTCCAAATGCTCTCGGAGGAGTAAGGGGTAAATGGTCATATCAGAGCATGGACCATGTAATGATTAGACAGCTCAGTACAGCTATCTTAGCTATAAAAGACCCCTGAAGCTCATAGAAAGGTCATTACGGATTGGAATTAAAGCGTAAGCAGGAAGGAAAGAATCAATATGCCTGTGTTAATAACTAAAAGAGGGTGAAGTGGGGACAGGCCATAACTCAGGACATGAAGAATTGCTGCTGTTTTGCATCCTACTTAGGTTTTTTCACAGACAAATAATTGCTGTATTTGCAGAAAACCCAGAGGTGCCAGCAAAAATAGCCCAGCTCAGAACCATTGTCAGCCTTGTCAGTATCTGCCAGAAATCTCTCCTGATGAACCGTTCCATCTGCCAGGGCAGGGCGAAACCCTGAATGCCCCAAAGGGAGAGAATTCACTGGACTCTGCCCCACGTGCAGTCTCTGATGGCCATTAAAGGTGTGAGTTCAGACTGAAGCTTTTCCCACAGTCAGTGCGTTGCTGGGGTTACTCTCCCGTGTGGATTCTCTGACATCTAGAGTAGTTGACGATGACAGGGGTGTCTGAGGAGAAGCTGTGGATCCCGTGTTGGGAGGGAAAGCACCACTGGGTCTGTCTGTTGTTTGTCTCCTGGAGGACTGTGCGGCAGGGATCGTCCAGCCCCTGAACAAACTGAGCAGAACTACAAATCCCAGTGTGCCCTACCAATGTTGTGCATGTTTACTGCATAGACGGCGCAGACGTGGCATGTCAGAAAGAGCGGTCTGTCATTGGTGTACAAGCGCAGCGTTGAACACCCTGACAGAACTACGCAGTGAGCCGGGGGTGTGGCAGGCAAAACTTAAATTTCCTCCAGCGTTTGCTTTATTTTGTTGAATTTGATTTGTCACAAACACCTTTGAGTCGGATGAAGTGACCTGCTCCTGACGTAATCCCAACACTCAAATGGAAATGAACTTGTAGCAAGACACTGGGGCCTCCCTCAGAGACTGGGCCCGAGGAAGGGTTGTGACGCTCCTGCTGGGCAGAACAAGGCCCTGCAGGCTGAATACCGGAAGCAGAGGGGCGGAGCCAGGGTAGAAAAGGGAACTATAAAAGGCCGGCCCAGCTGCAGATCGCAGGGCCATAGTGACTGGAGAGGGCTGCCAGCCCTAGTAGCTGGGAAGAGAAACCCGCTGAGGCCGGCCCTGACCTGGAGGAGCTGCCCGACGTCGGGGACCCACTCAAGCGGACTGAGCCTGGTGTACCCAAGGACCCGCTGGGAACTGGAAGAGCTGCTCTCCACTGACGACCGGGGCAGGGTGGGAGGACGTAGCCCAGGGATAGCCGACGCTAGAGTGGCTGCGGATGGGGTCGCACCTGTGTCAGCGTGTTGCGGGTGGATCCCTGCTGACCTGCTGGAATGGGTTACCTAGGGTGGTGGTGGAATCTCCATCCTTAGAGGTTTTTAAGCTGAGGCTTGACAAAGCCCTGGTTGGGATGATATAGTTGAGGTTAGTCCTGCTTTGAGCAGGGGATTGGACTAGATGACCTCCTGAGGTCCCTTCCAACTCTAATATTCTATGATTCTATGACCCAGTGGCAGAATCCCTTTGCCACTAGTAGGGCCCTGGGCTGGGACACAGTGGAGTGGGGTGGGCCTGTGTCCCCCTCCCCCCTTCCCTAGCCACCCCGAGAGTGCTGGGCTTCCTAGGAAATCACCTACCCAAGGTCACGGAGCTTTACTAGCCCGGCCTGTCTGCAAGGCCGGGGGCTCCAGACTATTGGGCCTGCCCCACCCGCTGGAGAGCCGGGGGCTTTTGACTGCCTCATCAGCCCTGCCCGGCTTGCAGGCCGGGGGTGTAAATTGTTTTGCTTGCCATGCCTGTTGGGAGACTGGGAGCTATAGACCACTTCCTCTGCCCTGCCCCGCCTGAGGACCGGGGGCAATAGACTGCTTCACAGTGCTGCCTGTTGGAAGGCCGGGGCTATAGATTCCCTATCGCCCTGCCCTACGTGAGGGCCAGAGGGCTACAGACTGTAAGGGATGCCCGTCCCGCAAGGCAGGCCAAGAAACGCAGGGTGCCCATCCTGGAGGTGACATGCATAAACAATGCAGCTGTAAATCTCTCCCTACGGCCGGACAACAAGGAACAGGCAGCAATTCCAGCAGCAAGTGCCGTTCTCTTAGAACAGCGGTTCTCAATCTCCAGGCCACCTGCAGTACAATCCACCCACAGCTGCAGTCCAGCAGTGTGCTAAAAACCATGTAAAGATTGCTGCGCCAACTGCCTCACTGCGGGGTTCTAGCAGGGGCGGGGCCGGCTCAGGGGGAGACAGCGCCCCAGAGACATGCTGCAGTGCTCTCTGCTCTGCCTGTGGGGGGCCGAGCATGTGCCGGGCTGCAGCACATCCTGGGCTACCTGCAGCAGACAGCCCCCGCCTGCCCGTCCTCTGCTGGCCACGTCCGGATCCAGAGCTCACAGCCAGAGCAGGAGGCTGCCTGTAATTCATCCCATTAAAATCTGTGCCATTCTTTATAAGCAACAGTTGGTGCAGGGTGGCAATTTGTCCCATGGGCGGCTTCCCAGACAGGGACCCCCAGGACTCGGTGGGTGGGATCACAAGAACAAGGAACAAACTTCTTCAGCAGCATTCCTGGCACAGGTCCTAATGCAGGACAGCTGCAACGTGGTCTTCAATCCACACCTTTGCATTGCACTGCACCCTCACTCAACAAGCCAGAGACGATGCTGTGTTTGTCAGAGCGGTTCTGCAGTCTGCGCGCCAATGAACTCCGCTCCCTCCTCCTGCACAATGGCTTGGGAGTCACCTACACTGGAATCAACATGAACAAGGTCTCGAAGAAGGAAAAATGGTTCCTAACCTTTCATAACAGCTGCTTCTTCGAGATGTGTTGCTCATGTCCACTCCAGGACCCAACCCCCTCCTCCCTCTGTTGGAGTTAGGTAGCAAGAAGGAACTGAGCGGGTGGAGGATTTGTAGGGTCCCATATACCAGCGCCATAAGGGCGTGATTCCAGGAGGAACAAAACTCACCTGCGGATACCACTAGGGATAAAACTTTACAATGGCGGTGCGCATAGTTCACACACTATTTGGAATGGACATGGGACAGACATACGGAAACACAACAGTTACGAAAGGCTAGGAACCGTTTTTTTACAGGCCTGGATGATACGTGATTCCCCACAGACATATTTTATGGACAGTTGAAAATGGGACACGAATGCTGAGAGGCCAATGAAAACGATACAAGGAGACTCTCAAAGCTGTAGATTAAATGAAGTTCCCACAAGACTGGATTGGGGATATTAGGAGGAGTTGTGGGGACCCTGGAGGGGGAGAATAGGGGCGCAGGACTGTTCCTGCACTGACTGGGGGAGGAATACACAGTGTGTGGAGCAGGGTGTGCAGTATCCAGGTCACAGTGGAGCAGAGTCCTGAAAAAGGCAGGAATGCTGCTTGAGATAATCAAGTATGACTGTACATCTGGGGCCTCACATGGCCCTCCTCGCTGTGGGTGCCCAAATACTAAGGGGTTTTTATCCTCACAACCCCTGAGGCAGTGAAGTGCTCTCCCTATTTTACAGAGGGGAAACTGAGGCCCAGAGTAGATTATGAGATGACCCATCCAAGGTCACACAGGAGCTCTGTGCCCGAGCCAGGAATTAACCAGGTCTCCTGAGTTCCAGACCAGCGCATGATCCACCAGACCCCGGGGGGAGATTGTCAAAGGCACAGGGTCAGTGGGCAGCAGAGTCCCATTGAATGTGGATGGACAATGGGCACCTCACTCGCCTCTGAACATCTCCCTGCTCCATCCCCACCCCAGTGACAGCCTGTGCAGTTACTGTAGCTGGGATAAAGAGACAAAGGCCGTCAGTGCACAGGCTTCAGGGCAGGTGCTGATCACTGAACGGGGCTCAGGAAGCTGCGCTTCCCCATGGCAGGATATTGCACCATGAGAGGTTTATGACTAAGCTGGGGCAATCTGTGCTGCTCTCTGTCAGAGAGGCTATCGGATGGGAGGGACTGTTACTCAGTGTGGAAATCCTATGTTTGAAACAAGGATGCGCAAAAGCCTGTCCAGGTGCACGTCACGGTCTCAGGGATTCAGCACAGGGCTCATCAGCCGGGAGTAGCAGCAGATGCTCAGATTCTATGACAAGGAGCAGCAGCACAGAAATGCTGATAGATAAATGAGCACGTCCAACCCTTGGCTCTTCTTTTCTCCCTGGGGTTTTAGCAGTGCAGGACCACTCCAGGAAGTCTGCAAATCTCAGTTTGCCCCGATAATCTGAGCCTCTGTTATCAGTGAATCATTTCTTCACTCCCTGGGGAGGATTTTAGGATGAAATTCCTCAGGGTCTAATTTCTGCTCTTTCCAATGCTCATGGAGTACTGGGAATTGTCTGAGAGTTGAGGACAAGCTGAGTATCCACAGGGACTGTACGGGGGAAACATAAAAGTTCCTGTCCAGCATTGCAAGTGTCAGACGTGAGATTCGTACACTCATTCTCAGGTCGCAGATTTCCTCTCTCTGCTGCGTGGGATTCCGGTGAGTTGCCTGTTTCTGCAATAATGTTAGTGCTAAGGGCTCGGGAACGGTTCAGGTCAAGAACACTCTGGGCAGGAATTCTCCAGCACGGAGACTTGAACTATTTAATATTGTCAGAAACATGAAGGGATTTAAAATAGGAACGAAAGATTTATTGTAAATATTTTAGACAAATATTTGTTTTTAACATCATTTTCTTCTCTCTTACTGTATCTGTCTATCTATTTCAGTATCTTCCTCTTTTTCAATGTGTTTAGTTTTTCTCTTGTTCGTTCAAGTTTTCCAATTCAGGAACTTTACTGCCATGTTAATAAGTGTACAAAAAACCTCTGCATTCGATATCTGTGATACCCGAGATTTCACAACATGAATGGGTTACACAGGGCTTTACAGACTGGCCGGTTTCTGCTCTCACATTCTGCCTTCAGTGGCTCACTTCAGATTGACACTGGCATCACTGAGAGGAAAATCAGGACCCCTGTGTTTTGAAATCCCCATCTTTCATGCCCGGTCTCAGGAAGTCACATAAACTGGGGTTCTTCCCTCAGACTCTTTCAGCGCTCTCACAGCTGCAGGACCTAAAGCCTTGATTTTCACGGCAGAAAGCCTAAAGTCCAAAACTAAGGATAACATTTTGGTCCCATTGATACCAGTAGCAAAATTCCCATCAGGGCCAGGATTTCACCCCAAATCCACATAAAAGGACTTTAGTAAATGGCCTGATTTTCACCGGCCATGAGCCTCCAGTGACTTCAGCTGGAGTCGTTGTGCAGCCTCTAAGGATGTGTGAGCTCATCTGGCCCAGAGAAGTACCGAGAGGAGAGTAGCTAAATCTTAAACTCATTGCTTAGAGGTTCTAAACAAGTAGGGTAACGATCTCTTTCGGTGGCTGGTGCGGTGCTGCTCTCTCTGTTCTCCTGCGTCTCTGGTTCTATAGAGGATGAGAAGCACCAAAATTCAGATAAGATAAAAGCATGTTTCTGGCTAAGAGGAAACCAGGCAGTCTTGGAAATCTGACTGGGGGAGATCCAGGAACACTCGATGTCTATGCGGGAGGGAGGGCGGATGTACATTCCTCAGGACCCAGATATTATGGGTTCTCGTCATTGTTTTTCTGATCTAAAATGTTCATCCATGCAGTGTGTCACGGGATGCCTCGGCCTTGTGAAAAATATACCTCGAGTATCACTTCCCAGGCTTTAAAGTCACATGAGACATTTCCCACCTGGGACTAAATTCAGCACTGTCATAAGTAAAAAAAAATGCCTTCAGTTAGGCTCAGGCAGGAGCTTCCAGATAAAATGCCTCCAGCTGACTCCTGTACGTGCTGCAGGGACGTGTTCACAGAGCCCCAGGCCAGAAGGCACCACTGTGATCATCTAGTCTGACCTCCTGTATAGCACAGGCCAGAGACCTGCCCCCAAGGAACTCCTAGAGCAGAGCTTATAGAGAAACATCCAACCTTGGCTTAGAAATTCTCAGTGATGGAGAATCTGCCATGACCCTTGGTGAATTGCTCCAATGTTTAATTAGTCTCTATATTTAAAAGTTGTACACCTTATTTATAGTCAGAAATTGTCTAACATCAACTTCCAACCATTGGACGGTGTTATACATTTCTATGCTACCATGAGAAGCCCATTATTCAATATTTGTTCCTCTGTGGGTACTTGTAGACTGTTATCAAGTCACCCCTTCACCATTTCTCTTTCATGAAATAGATTGACTGAGCTCTTTGAGTCTATCACTGTAAAGGAGAGTTTCTCATCTTTTCTCATCTCTTCTTGTTCTTCTCTGAATCCTCTCCAGTGTATCAACATCCAATATTATCCCCTCACTCACCCCCTTCCCCAAATCTTCTTGAGAGTCACTGCTTCCCACAATAGGGTCCCCCATCACATAAGCATCGCCTCCCTTCTTTGTTCGTAGACGTATACATCTACATAGCTAGATTAGAACACATATTGTTTGCTTCAACCCAGCTTACCAACCAGTCCCTATTGCTCTGAATCAGTGACCTGTCCTCTTCCTTATTCAGTTTCCCCAAATTCTTGAGGAATCTACATGAGAAGGGTAAGCAGCTGGGTTGCTGACAGTGTTTCTCCTTACCGCTGTCAGTTAACAAGGCAGAATAAGAAAGCCACTGTTCTTGGTATGTCTCAGAGAAAGCTGTCCCTTTAAGAAAGTGTCTCACCAAAAGAAACTAGGGAAGTTAGAGAGCAAAGTCCCAGCCTGACATGAGAGTGTCCGTTTCCATTGGGAAAACT
>NW_027133802.1:0-1257 GCF_026122565.2 Emydura macquarii macquarii
CCTATTGCCAATACCCCTACCCCCTATACCCCACCCCCTATACCCCACCCCCTATTGCCAATACCCCCATACCCCCCCCTATACCCCACCCCCTATTGCCAATACCCCCACCCCTATACCCCCCCCTATTGCCAATACCCCACCCCCTATACCCCACCCCCTATTGCCAATACCCCCACCCCCTATACCCCACCCCCTATTGCCAATACCCCACCCCCTATACCCCACCCCCTATTGCCTATACCCCACCCCCTATACCCCACCCCCTATTGCCAATACCCCCACCCCCTATACCCCAACCCCTATACCCCACCCCCTATTGCCAATACCCCCACCCCCTATACCCCACCCCCTATTGCCAATACCCCCACCCCCTATACCCCAACCCCTATTGCCAATACCCCCACCCCCTATACCCCACCCCCTATTGCCAATACCCCCACCCCCTATACCCCACCCCTTATTGCCAATACCCCCCACCCCCTATACCCCACCCCCTATACCCCACCCCCTATTGCCAATACCCCACCCCTATACCCCACCCCCTATTGCCAATACCCCCACCCCCTATACCCCACCCCTATACCCCAATACCCCCTATACCCCCCCCTAGTGCCAATACCCCCACCCCCTATACCCCACCCCCGACCCCCTATACCCCACCCCCTATACCCCACCCCTATTGCCAATACCCCACCCCCTATACCCCACCCCCTATTGCCAATTCCCCCACCCCCTATACCCCACCCCTATTGCCAATACCCCTACCCCCTATACCCCACCCCCTATACCCCACCCCCTACCCCCTATACCCCACCCCCTATACCCCACCCCCTATTGCCAATACCCCCACCCCCTATACCCCATATTGCCAATACCCCCACCCCCTATACCCCACCCCCTATTGCCACCCCCACCCCCTATACCCCACCCCCTATTGCCAATACCCCACCTCCCCTACCCCCATACCCCCCCCTATACCCCACCCCCTATTGCCAATACCCCACCCTCTATACCCCACCCCCTATACCCCACCCCCTATTGCCAATACCCCCACCCCCCCACCCCACTCCCTATTGCCAATACCCCCACCCCCTATACCCCACCCCCTATTCATACCCCCACCCCCTATCCCCCACCCCCTATTGCCAATACCCCCACCCCCTATACCCCACCCCCTATACCCCACCCCCTATTGCCAATACCCCCACCCCCTATACCCCACCCCCTATTGCCAATACCCCCACCCCCTATACC
>NW_027133803.1:0-1236 GCF_026122565.2 Emydura macquarii macquarii
AACCCCTGAGGGGTCTTGACCTCCAGGTTTAGACCCCCTGGTGTAGGGAGTGTGTACATATAGAGGTTTTGAAGGATTTAAATGTAGTTGTTTCATGTAGATACTCTCTGTCCCCCATGAAAACAAACAACCCCGCTGCCCCCATACAATACACTGAGTCGTGTGACTAGCAACACACTGCACTGCAATTCATCATTCAGTCTTCAGGCTTCTATTGACGCAACAATACCCATCATGAACTCTTATTGCATTGATGTCAATTTCGTATGTCATTTCACCTAGAAGTGCCTGGTAACTTAGCCTTAATTAATGACAACTTATTGTATATGGTGTTATGGACCTGATAATGCTTCTGGGTAACAGAGTGTCATGGAACGGAACCATCAAACCTATCTGGGCACGGGATTAATTGTTGTACTGACATAGCCTTTGGATCGGGAGAAGAGAAGAAGAATTGTCCGCTTATTAAGGTGCTTAGTCTGAGACCTTATTTCAGTTCCCTGCTTCGTCACACATGTCCTGTGTGAACTTGGGGAAGTCACTTAGCCTCTCTGTGGTTCAGTTCTCCATCTGTGCGATGGGGATAATAGGACTTCCATAGCTCACAGCGGTGGTGTGAGAATAAATGTGTTAAATATTGTGAGGTGCTCAGTATCAAAATTCAGGGCAATTGCACCTGTGTTCCCCCTCCATGGTCCACTTTTAGGCTTCTGGCTCCCAGCCATCACCTCTCTTGGGCAGAGACACAAGTCTCTCTCCCTTCTGATTGGGTTTTTTCCAGGCTGCACGGTTTTCTGCCTTCACTGTGTTATTCCCCAGCATGACAGACAGCCTAAACAAGCCAGCAACTGCCTGTTGCTTTCTCTTTAAAGGCTATGAACAGCTGTAATTGCCAGAAGTTATAAGTTTTTCATGATAAGCAAACATTTATTCTCAAAGTGAGAGAATTACAGAGAAAACTGATGAAAACAATACAAGTTCCTAAATGCATGCTAAAAGCTTGCCAGAGATCACTCAGTCTTATGGGACCTCTGGAGGCAAAAGTCCCCTCAGCTCTTCCCAGAAAGGATTGTGGTGCCCTTGGATGGAAGGTCCTGTCCGCTTGCTGGATCAAAAGAAGGCCATGAGTCAGTTTAAACTCAGACTATTTATCCCAAAGTCCTCTCTTTGTCTGTTGATGGTCTCTGGAGAATCCAGTGTCAACCACTACTTGTGAGCCTCTAAAAAGGCCATGGC
>NW_027133804.1:0-1243 GCF_026122565.2 Emydura macquarii macquarii
CTGCTGTGTACGGTGTCATGGTGGGGGTCAGCCTTTGGCCAATGTTGGGGCACGTTGCCCCCACAGAACCTACCTGTAACAGATGGCAGAACACAGACATACCTTAAGACCATTTTATTTCATGTTATGAACGGTATCTGTATGTTTGGCCAGGCCATGAAAGCATGAAAAACTTCAAATGTTGCTTTACTGAGATGGGCCAGATGAGGAGCCATAGGAGTATTTCTAGACCTTTGTATCGATGCGGGTTATGTGCATTTGGGTCTGGCTTGATGGGTTATCTGTGGAATCTGTAATCACTAAGGGATGGTTAATGAAATTCCCTAGGCAGGTTACGCAGACAGTCAGCGCACAGTGGTGTGAGGGAGATTTGTGACTTGTATTGCAGTTTGGGTATGTGGTTGTGCCTCCAGCTGCTCTTAGATGGTGACTGAGCAGAAGGGCCCAGGGATGCATCTGAATCTGTCCAGGATGTTGTGTGAATTGACTGTTTGATACCAAAGCAGAGATGATAGATGGGATGAAGATAGGCCAGAAAACGCCTTGGACATGAAGACAAGTGGTGTATGTCTGGTGTGATAGAGAAGCAGGGAGCCAGTGAAGGGATTCAGAGAGAGGGGGTGATATGGCTAAAATGACGGACAAGGAGAACGATCGTTGTATTCTGAATGCAATCTGCATTCTGAATGGATATGTGTGGGCCAAGACCACATTTGTCAAGGGCTGAGAGAAAGATGTTGCTGTAATCAAGAGGCAAGATGTTGAGAGCCTGGACCAGAGTTTTAGCTGTGTGGATGGACAGGGAAGGCCTATCTTAGAGATGTGCTGCAGAAAGTATCGGTAAGTTTGAGATATGGTATGGATGTGAGGACTTAGAGAGTGATCTGAATGAAGATGTTACGTGCGTGAATGGCAGGCAGGATTGGATAATGTCCACAGTGGCTGAGAAAAGAGGGTGGAGGCTGCTTGAGAGGAAAGATCAGGAGCTCTGTTTCAGTCCTGTTGAGCTTAAGTTGCTGGCTAGACATCCACAAGGAGATGTCAGAGGCTGAGATTTCAGTCTGAACAGAAGGAGACAGGATCTGATTGAGGGCAGATGTGTGAGTCGGCAGCATAGAGACAGTACTGGAATTTCTGGATGAAACTGGCTGTTTGCTGTGGCGAAGCAGAGGGGCGCTAGGTTGTGTGGAAGAACCCAAACTCAGGGGTTCTTACTAACATGTCCGTTGCCTAGCGGATGGTC
>NW_027133805.1:0-1239 GCF_026122565.2 Emydura macquarii macquarii
CTACCCATGGGAGAGTTGGTAGGTGCCCCAATGGCCTGGACCATGACATGGGACTAGGGCAAAGCAGAGACACTGGACCGAATCCACCACCCAACACATGAAGAAGGTCCTCAGGGGTTAACCCACCCCTACTAAGAGCATCTGAGAGCGAGTCTGAAGAAGAGGATATTCCAGTAGTATACCCCAGGATGGAGACCAGATCCTGGCCTCGATCAGAGGAACCCAGTGAGAGCTCCAATTCGTCAGCTCTGAACCCCATGGCAGAAGCATTTAGGCCTGTTGCTGATGCACCCACATTGACAGCAGGACCGGGCTGGGGCAATGAGCTTGTCTCCCCAACATTCCCAGAACTTGGGACAGCACAACGGACCAGCGATGACATGGCTAGGCTGTTGGACAGTGGGGACGCACAGGTGGGAGGTGTCCCTGAGGTCCTGGATCTGCCCGGACTGGAGCAAGAGATGCAGGGGCCTGTGCCTATAGTTGAGGGACCCTCCAAGGAACCCTCACCATACCTACTGCAAAAAGAAGCTCCCCATGCTCCTGACAGACCCACACTCAATAGATGTGACAGAATTATAAGGCTGGTTAACGTATGATGCACCTGGAGTGAATAGTGAGGAAGTAATACACCTCGCCCACAGACTTGTGGCAGCCATAGTAGGTTTCCTTAGACCCTTTGGGGAGAACTCATGTGGAAGGTATAATCTGGAGCGTGATTTGCCAGGATGACAAATTCTCTGCTGGGGGGAGGATGTAAGCAAGGTCAGAGTGGCACTCTCCCTGCTCAGCAGCTGAAAGGGGGGCATGTTATGTGCATGGACTTTGTATTTGCATGAGTACAATTAAGTACTCAGAATGTTGCATAAGCACACTAGGTGTTGAGCATGATGGGAAATGGTCAGTGTGTCTGGTATTGTGTTACAAGTCACTTTTGTGTTAACTGCAGGGGTAATGAAATGTTGTCCTTCGTTTGTATGAACAAATGGCATCAGATCTGTGTTTAGCTTGTTCTGATAAAAAATTAACTCTCACCCAAATAGAGCCCAAAAAGGGTGGCAAACGGACGTTTCAGCATAGGGAGGGGTGAGCAGTCTCCTATTGAGATTGCAGTAACCTTGCTAAAGGGCTACCCTCAGGCCTAGGTTGATGATCTGCTCCCACTGTTAACTGGTAGAACTAATGATTCCTCTTGCAGTTTTTGTTTGATAAAAGCAGGGAAGTTGCTTCTGTGTCAGC
>NW_027133806.1:0-12521 GCF_026122565.2 Emydura macquarii macquarii
AACTGACCTTGATAAATTTATGGAGGGGATGGTATGATGGGACAGCCTAGTTTGGCAATTGACTGATCTTTGACTACTGGTGGTAGATATGCCAATGGCCTGTGAAGGGACGTTAGAGGGGGTTGGTTCTGAGTTATTACAGATAATTCATTCGTGGGTGTCTGACTGGTGAGTCTTGCCCACATGTTCAGGGTTTAACTGATCACCATATTCGGGGTCAGGAAGGAATTTTCTCCCAGAGCAGATTGGCAAAGTTTCTAGGGTTTTTTCACCTTCCTCTGTAGCATGGGGCACAGCTCACTTAAAGGTGGATTCTCTGTACCTTAAAGTCTTTAAACCATGATTTAGGACTCTAATAACTCTGTCATAGGCCAGGGGTCTATTACAGGAGTGGGTGGGTGAAGTTCTGTGGCCTGCTTTGTGCAGGAGGTCAGACTAGATGATCATATTGGGACCTTCTGACTTTAGCGTCTATGAAGTCAATGGAGCTATGGAACTTTACACCAGCCGAGAGTCTGGATGTAACCATCCAAAGGAGTGGTTCTTCCATTGTTAGACTGGTGGTTCCCCATCGTCTTTATTCTGGGGTAACTGTATAAGGGAATGAACAACAGCATCTCATGAATCAGTTTTGCCTCCCAACACTCCAGTGCCCCTGCAGGCAAATCTGTGAGTCACTAATCTAGCAGACTATAAAAACACATCTAATTATGTACTGATGTTGGACCTCATGCAGCAAGGGCTCAGATCTTCAGCTGGTGTCAATCAGTGTCCTTCTCTTGATCCATGCCAGCTGGGGATCTAGCCAGCACTATAGCTAACTCCAGGCCATTTAAATATCCAGGCAACGCACAAGCCAGTAAAGCACTGCTGGTTTAGTTAGGCTGGCCCTGTGTGACTGCCCCACATTCAGACGGATTTATTCATAGTGCAGTAAGAAGCTGTCAAGACAACACTGCTGTGCAAATACTCAATAAGGGGCTGACACTAGACTAGACTCAGAAGCTAAAGGACTTTTACTTTTCCATCCTTCTTCGTGACGTTCTTATTACAATATCACCACCTAGAGGCCACAGTTTGCCAAGCACTGTACAGCCAGCTCTTCTCCTGACGGGTTTATTTCAGCCAGAGGGAACAAGATGCACAGTGTCATAGGAGACCTGTCACACATGACACAAGTTTCAGATGTCATACGGCTGTAAGACTGTTCAGGGCCAACAGAACTGTACATTTCCTTGGGAAAATCAGGGCCATGCAGAATGTGCTACCATTTCATAGAATCATAGAGAATGAGGGTTGGAAGGAACCTCAGGAGGTCATCTAGTCCAACCCCCTGCTCAAAGCACGACCAGCCACAAATAATCATCCTAGCCAGGGCTTTGTCAAGCCAGGCCTTAAAAACCTTTGAGGATGGAGATTCCATCACTGCCCTAGGTAACCCATTCCAGTGCTTTACCACCGTCCTAGTGAAAAACTTTTTCCAACATCCAACCTAAACCTCCCCCACTGCAACTTGTAAACATCCTTTTTCCATGCTGAAAAGTCCCAATTTTTAAATCTCTCCTGTATATTGATGCTGTTGCTAATCATTTTTGTTGCCCTTCTCTGCACTTTTTCCAGTTCTGATATATCTTTTTTGAGATGGGGTGACCAGATCTCCACACAGTTGGACCAAAAAAGAGATACTACCTCACACACCTTGTCTGTCTAAAAACAAAATGAAATATTTTTATTAAAAAATGATTACCCCCCCCTACAAAAAAAAATTCTGTTCCACAGGAAATTTTGATTTTTTTTTCATTCCGATTCAGAATGAAAACAAATTGAAATGGTGGAATTTCCCATGAATTGAAAATTCTGTAATGCCCCAGATCTGCTGTAAAATCCTTTGGTGCACACGCACATTCTACAGCTTGATGGGAACAATGAGAAGCCAAAGCTGCAAAGCTATGGCTAGGATCCGATGGATGTAGAAGCTCTGTACACCAACATTCCACACAAAGACGGACTACCAGCCATCAGGAACATTTTCCCTGATGATGATATGGCACACCTGGTAGCTGAACTTTGTGACTTTGTCCTGACCCTCAATGACTTCAGATTTGGAGACAATCTATACCTTCAAGTCAGTGGCAAAGCTATGGGCACCCACATGGCCCCACAATATGCCAACATTTTTATGGCTGACCTAGTATACTGCTTCCTCAACACTCGTCCCCAAGCACCTCTTCTTTACCTACGCTACACTGATGACATTTTCATTATCTGGACTCACGGGAAAGAGTCCCTTGAAGAATTCCACCAGGATTTCAATAATTTCCATCCCACCATCAACCTCAGCCTGGACCAGTCCACACAAGAAATCCACTTCCTGGACATTACAATACAAATAAGGGGTGATCACATTAATACCACCCTATACCGAAAACCAACTGACCACAATACATACCTTCATGCCTCCAGCTTCCACCCCGGACACATTACATGATCCATTGTCTACAGCCAAGCCCTAAGATACAACCAGATTTGCTCCTATCCCACAGACAGAGACAAACACCTACAGGATCACCATAAAACATTCTTAAAACTACAGTACCCACCTGGGGAGGTGAATAAACAAATTGACGGAGCCAGACAGGTACCCAGAAGTCACCTACTACAGGACAGTCCCACCAAAGAAAACAACAGAACCCCACTGGCCATCACCTACAGCCCCCAGCTAAAATCTCTCCAACACATCATTAAGGATCTACAGCCTATCCTAGCAGATGATCCCTCACTTGCTCAAGCTGTGGGAGGCAGGCCTATACTTGTGTACAGACAGCCCTCCAACCTGAAGCAAATATTCACCAGCAACTGTACACCATACAACAAGAACACTAACCCAGGAACCTATCCCTGCAACAAACCCCATTGCCAGCTCTGCCCACACATCGACTCTAGTGACACCATCACAGGTCCTAACCACATCAGCCACACCATCAGGAGCTCATTCACCTGCACATCTACTAATGTAATATATGCCATCATGTGCCAACAATGCCCCTCTGCCATGTACATTGGCCAAACTGGACTATCACTACACACAAGGATAAATGGACACAAATCAGACATAAAAAATGGCAACATCCATAAACCAGTAGGAGAGCACCTCAATCTCCCAGCACCCTGTAGCTGACTTGAAAGTTGCCATACTTCTACAAAAAACTTCAAAAACAGACTTCAGCGAAAAACTGCAGAGCTGGAACTCGTATGCAAACTTGACACAATCAAACTGGGTCTGAATAGGGACTTGGAATGGTTATCTCATTACAAGAAGTAATTGTCACTGTTCACACATTCTCACCTTCTAATCAATGGTTCTGAATAGGCCTCATCTATCCTAACTGAACTGATTTTGTTAGCACTTGCCCTCCCCACTGTTATGTTTCTTACCCTTGGATGTATATATATACCTCTTATCTGTGATTTCCACGTCATGCATCTGACAAAGTGGGTTGCAGCCCACGAAAGCTTATGCCTGCAGAAATTTGTTAGTCTTTAAGGTGCTATAGGACTCTCTTTGTTTTATCTGGCGCTTTGGTCATCTAAATATCTTTGACAATCTGGCCCTAAAGTCGAAGCAGATGTAGTCAAAGAGATGTACGCTCCTAATTCACTGAGATGTTCTTGCGAGTTGCAAATTGTACCCATTAACCACATTAGAGGGTGGATTACAAAGAAGAGAGAAAAGAGAAACTGCCCAAATCTTATTCATTTCCATTGGGAATTGATTACCTAGGTGCCCTTTGTGCCTATGGAAATCTCCATCATAAAATCATAGAATCATAGAAGATTAAGGTTGGAAGGGACTCAGGAGGTCATCTAGTCCAATCCCCTGCTCAAAACAGGACCAAACCCAACTAAATCAACCCAGCCACCATTTGTCAAGCTGGGCCTTAAAGACCTCTAAGGATGGAGATTCCACCACCTCCCTAGGTAACCCATTCCAGTGCTTCACCACCCTCCTAGTGAAAATGTTTTTCCTAATATCCAACCTAGACCTCCCCCACTGCAACTTGAGACCATTGCTCCTAGTTCTGTCATCTGCCACCACTGAGAATAGCCTAGTTCCATCCTCCCTGGAATCTCCTTTCAGGTAGTTAAAGGCTGCTATCAAATCCCTCCTCATTCTTCTCTTCTGCAGTCTAAACAAGCCTAGTTCCCTCAGCCTCTCCTCATAAATCATGTGCTCTAGAGCCCTAATCATTTTCGTTGCCCTCCTCTGTACTCTATCTAATTTGTCCACATCATCATCATCACCTTCTTCTTTTTCTTGCCTACAAATTTTGCAAGGTCCTTTACAGACATATTGAAACTGACATATCACTTGTAATGATACTTTGAGGGGAAGGGGGGATAGATAGATAGGTAGATAGATAGATAGATAGATAGGTAGATAGATAGATAGACAGACAGATAGATAGACAGATATCTGTATTACTAAGATGCCTATTGTGGTGTTGTCACGGAGTGCACAGCCTTGGTGCTTTGGAACCACTCAGAATGAAGTTCAGATAGGACCCTCTGGTAGTCTGATGACCCCTAAGTTTACACTCCCACTAAGGACAAACTTCCTTGGTTTCAGCATCTCCTTGGGTTAGACTTTGGAGCGTTTAGCTCCCCTGTTCACACCGTGAGTTCCTGCAGTGAGTCCACATTGTAAAATAAACAACAGGATCTTATTCAGAGGGACAAGGCAGTACGCCACATTTATTGTGAATACAAAGATTTCAAAAAGCAATTGCCTGCACACTCTGACACCCACACAAAGTTCTACAGAGATGGAGTACAGTTACCAGCCTCAGTTGTTCATGTTAGTCCACTGGCCAGGTGGCTAAGGCATGAGAGAGGGAGAAGGGGTCTGCTGGTGCACACCAATGCTCCTGGAGGATGATTGTAGAACTAAACCCAAAGTCCTCATCTTTTCGCCCCCTTTTATAGGGGTAAGTTCTTATGCCACTCTATGGGTTCTTCTTCATTATGCTGCATCTGCATCCTGGTGTGATTATTAATCACCCATGTTTTCAAGCATGACAATTGTTGTTATTTTTCAAAGTTCATCTTGTTTTTGTCCTTCAAGGTGGATCCCAGGGTCATCAGGGTGAGCAGTCTTTGGCCATCTGGGTCATAAAAGTTGTTATCTTCACTCCCTTGAACATCCGAGTCTGGAGCCTTTTCCCATCGCTCTCTGGTCTCACATACACACATCACTCATTTGTCTATTCACACCCTAATCTCTTAACATTTACTTAAAACTTGTAACTGGAAGATAAAAGTGTTCTTCAGAAACAATAACATTTTTCTTATCTAAAACGTTTTCTACTATAACAAGGGTAATTTCATTTCACAGTGGCTTTCTTTATGTCAGGACATATGCTGATGTTCATTTTACAACCAACTTTAAAACACATGTACTCAGAAACAATTTCACAACCAGGATCTTTGGTAACTTTACACACAGATGGCGTTTTCAAAAACAAAGTTATCACTAGCTAACAGATTCTTATTTCACGAACTGGAAGGACAGGCTAGAATACATGGCCTCAGAAAAATGGCTGTGGTGGTTTGTCCTATACCAAAAAGGATCTGGCATTTCAATGCCCTTAATAACAGAATCAAATATAACAAAATCAAGCTTTGGGCCTACATTTTAAAGTCTGCAAATCCAGCCTGGCTGCCTTTCTGGAAGATGCTTTTGTCAAACACAAGTTAGTGGGTTCAGGACAGGGGTAACCAGGTGAAATTATCCTGCCTGTGCTACGCAAAAGGTCAGGCTAGATGATCGAATCGGTCTTACTGGCTATCAAATGTATTAATCTATGAGTAAAGCAGGCAAATTAAACATTAAATTAAAATCTTAAACCTTCATAGTAGATGACAAAACAAGGAGCAATGGACTCAAGTTGCAGTGGGGGAGGTCTAGGTTGGATATTAGGAAAACGTTTTTCACTAAGAGGGTGGTGAAGCACTGGAATGGGTTACCTAGGGAGGTGGTGGAATCTCCATCCTTAGAGGTTTTTAAGGCACGGCCTGACAAAGCCCTGGCTGGGATGATTTAGTCGGGGTTGGCCCTACTTTGTGAAGTGGGTGGGACTAGATGATCTCTTGAGGTCCCTTCCAACCCTCATCTTCTGTGATTCTATGACTTTGTCAATAATGTTTATTGTCTTGGCCCACGTTCCTCACCTAATGGTGATCTAGAACCCTGTGCCTAATGGTTCTCACTTGTGTGTGCCGTGTTGCTGGGGCTCTCCAATGTTTAACAATTAGGGCAACTAATCACTAGAACCATTAACCAAGGGTCGTGAGGGATTCTCCATCACTGGAAATTTTTATATCAAGATTGGATTTTGTGTGTTTTTTGTTTTTTGATATCTGTCCATTGTAACCCCTAGGCCCTTTACTGCAGAACTTCAGCTTAGCCAGTCGGTTACCTAGGGAGGTGGTGGAATCTCCATCTTTAGAGGTTTTTAAGCTGAGGCTTGACAAAGCCCTGGCTGGGATGATTTAGTTGGAGTTGGTCCTGCTTTGAGCAGGGGGTTGGAGTAGATGACCTTCTGAGGTCCCTTCCAACTCTAATATTCTATGATTCTATGATCTATGATTCTAACTTCCTAAAAAAATTCAAGCCCAATGGCGAAAATTTTGCAGCACATCCACTAAATGTGGGTGCCTTTATCTTTTGGTGCCCCATTTATGAGAACTGAGGCCTGGATTTTCAGAGTTGCTGAGCATTCTCAGCTTCTGGGGATTTCAGTTGGGGTCATCGGCGCTCAGCGGTTTTGGAGAAAAGGCCCAGGTTGGCTGACATTAAATTGAGGCTTCCAAAGTTAGTGGATATTTTGCAAAATTCCGCTTTCAAACACCAATCACCTGCAGAGTACAGCTTTTGCCAGAATTGGACCTTTAGCACAATGTCCTTGTGTTGTTACTTAGGACCCTAGTCCTCCTTTCAGCTTTACCATTATCATGTTGGGTTCCATTAGCAGGAGCATTGCCAGCAGATCGAGGGAAGTGACTATTCCCTCTATTCGGCATTGCTGAGGCCATATTTGGAGTATTGTCTCCAGTTTTGGGCCCCCCCACTACAGGAACGATGTGGAGAAGTTAGAGAGAGTCCAGCGGAGGGAAACAACAATGATTAGGGGGCTAGAGCACATGACTTATGAGGAGAGGCTGAGAGAACTGGGCTTCTTTAGTCTGCAGAAGAGAAGAGTGAGGGGGATTAGACAGCGGCCTTCAACTACCCGAAGGGGGGTTCCAGAGAGAATGGAGCTAGGCTGTTCTCAGTGGTGGCCAAAGACAGAACAAGGAGCAATGGTCTCAAGTTGCAGTAGGGGAGGTCTAGGTTGGATATTAGGAAAAACATTTTCACTAGGAGGGTGGTGAAGCACTGGAATGGGTTACCTAAAGAGGTGGTGGAATCTCCATCCTTAGAGGTTTTTAAGCTGTGGCTTGACAATGTGGCTGGGATGATTTAGTTGGGGGTTGGTCCTGCTTTGAGCAGGGGGTTGTACTAGATACCTCCTGAGGTCCCTACCAACCCTAATTGTCTATGATTCTATGTGAGTTGTATTATTGGAGTCAATCATAGAATCATGGGGTTAGACGGGACCGCAAGGATCATCTAGTCTAACCCCGTGACAAGATGCAGGATTTGTTGTATCTAACCCATCCAAGACAGGTGGCTATCCAGCCTTCTTTTGAAAACCTCCACTGAAGGAGCTTCCACAACTTCCCTACGCAGTCTGTTAAATTGTCCTGTGAAGAGTGGTCTGCAAAATCGATAAATTAATAGTTTTAAAAGTTTTAATAGATTTAAGATTTGTGCTCAACTGAGCGGAACTGCTGTATAACACAGGGCCGAGAATCCAGCCGTGCAAATTAGGATTGAATTTGAATGTGTCATTCAGAAAGCCATCTGTTCTTTGGCTAGGCTTGGGTTTCCAGAAGATCCTGTGGCATCTGAGGTGCCCCATTCCTACTGAATATCGACACGATTTGGTCACCTAAGGGATTTGGTTTCCAAGACTCCCAGAGGCGGAGAACACAGCGTTTCTCTATTTTTTTGCTCAAGAAAAAAATCCCACAACAGTTCTATTGCACCTGGTTCCGTAACCAGGACTGAATTAAGGAAGGACCCAGGGACCAGCCCTTGGGCTGGAAGATTGCTCATGGACCCATGGAGCTATGGAGGTCACCTACTGCCAGACAGAATTGGGATCTGCAATGGGGACAAAACTGGCACATCCCTGGATTAGATGTAGCATAAGCACTTTGCTGAGTTGGTGGCCCTGTGGCGGGATCACCACCATTGAATTTGCTTTCTTCAGCCTGTGCTTTCAGGCCCCGGTTCAGCAAGGTACCTAAACCTGTGCCTAGTTTTTAAGCATGTTCGTAGCCCCATGGGAACTCTGGGAATTCATTTGTGCTTAAAGTTAAGCATTTCCTCAAGGACCTTGCCGAACTGGGGTCTACATGGCTCGGAGCAGCTACCATTTGCTCTCTCCTGGGCCTAGTGGCAACTTCAATATATATCCAAATTGCTTCAGCAGGAGAGACTGAAGACACCCCCCCCCCCCATCAGAATGTCCCACGGCTCCATGGCTCGCACACTCACGAGGTGGAATAGGCCTGTTTCAATCCTTTCTCCCCAACAAGCAGGGGGAGGGGGGGAGACATGAACCTGGGTTTCCCACATCCCAGCAAACATGCTAACCGCTAGAAGGTGAGCACCCCAACTGTCTTCTCTAGCTGGATTTGGGTTCTGATCTGAGCAGGCCTACAGCAACGGGGCCCCATGGGGCAGATGGGTAGAGGAGGACCTGTCTTCCCCCGGTTGGTGGATTGCCCTGGCAGGAGATAGGCAGCTGGACTCTTAGAACGAGGCTGCAGCATAGACGCCCAGAGGCAGACATATAGACACCTAGGGATCTTTTACTCTGAACACCTACAGGGAGAGGCGGCAGCCATGCAGGGATTTTGTGAATCACGGTGGAGCCTAAAACTGGAACTCAAGTGCCGAAAGATGAGGTTGAGATGCCTAGATATCTTTGTGGATCTGTGCTATGGTGTCAGCACTGAGCGAAGGCAGCAGTGGGTTCTTCGATTGCTCTTTGGGGAAGGGACCATCCTTGTGCTCTGCATTTGTGCAGTGGGCTGGTCCGTGACTGGGCCCCTGTGCGCTACAGCAATAATAATAGTGTTGTCCCTTTCCTACCCGAGCAGCTTGTCATAGGTTGGGTCCCTGGGCGTGTTCCAGCTGCTGGAGGCTGATGCTCGCTCTGATACTTTCTTGTTTATTTACTAGGGATGTACCAAGTCCTGCTTGCCCAAACACAGGAGGAGCTAGGAACAAAAGGAAACGTTCCTCAGATCACAGCCCCAAGACTCTTTAGCCAACTGACCCCAAAGCTCTCTTTAGCTTTCTCCAAGGTCTCACTTTGCTCACAGGCGACTGCTTGGCTTTTTTCCCTCTGTCTCTCTCTCTCTGTCCTTGTCTGTTCTCAGTTTCTGTGTGCCCTCTCACAGACCTGGTCACAATCCCCACTAGACCCCAGACATGTTAACTCTGAACTATCTCTTACAACTATCTGAAATAAAGGGAGCGCTGACACATCCGCTTGAATGAGGTTTCAACTCAACCCATAACACGTTTTCACCCAGCTCTTAGCAGTGCAGTTGGAGTAGCAATAGTTTAGCACAGGTGTTGTTCTGCTGGACGTCTCTTTTTGACCACTGTAAAATGAAGTCCTGGCCACTTGCTCTCATTAATAAACTCAGCAACATAAATTTTGCATGGACTAAGTACAAACATGGAAAGGATTCTCTTTTTTAATGCTGGTCCCCCAGGGCAGGTACTTAAATTTAAAAAATTGCTCATAGTGAATTGCTAAAGACATTCTCCCAAAGAAAATTGCTCAAACAATTCTCTTTGGAAGAGATTTTTGCATCAGCACTCCAGGGAGGTTCCTGTCTCCTATAAAGATAATAGTAAGAGGGTACCACCATTTCTGGAACTGCTTTTCCAGTATGACACAGTTTCTGGCCAGTGGCTGGTCTCCTTCCAACCAAAATCTACCGCTTGAAAAAAGACTTGATGAACTGAAGAAAGCGATGAATTGAGAAGACAGCGTCAGAGACTGTCTGCTTCATGACCCAAACAAGGATGATGATCCGATGTTCCTGGTGCATGAGAAAAGTTATATTTATGGCATCTGAATAATACGTTTGGCAGGAAATGTCGAAATTTTATGTTTTGTTCCAATCAGGACAATCAGCATTTAGTGCTAGGCACTCAAGTTTGATACTTCCCCTTCCATAGTTAACTGCCAGCACCAGGAGCCAAAACATAGCCCCATTTGAATAGCATTGAATTTGGGGCTGCCAGCATCAAAGGTTCAAGCCCCAAATAGATGAACTCAAGTGTCAATGCAATAAGTCCTCCAGCAAGCTCCTTGGGCAGCTCCCAGTGTGAAGAACAATCAGCCATCGGCAGAGGGACTCGGCACTGCACAGGCAAGTCAGCAATCTGCGTCATAGATACAGTGCCAGGGCAAGAGACTTCCCTTCACTTTCATGGGCTAGCCCTGTATAAATCCTTTGCTGTTGAGATATTGACGCACACCGCCCACTGGCCTGGGACGCCAGTCTCCATTGCCTGCTTGTTACATTTTCAAACAAGACCTTTTCTGCTGTCTCCCATGTTGCCATTCATGCTTGGGAGGCACTCCAGGTAAACATGCGAGTTACTTCGTTATCATCTTTCAAATCCCTCCTTGAATGTCTCCTTTCCTGCAATGCCTATAAAAAAACAGGACAACGGTTAGGCTGACATGGCTGCCTGTCTCCTTGACTAATATTGTCTTATTCCTTCCTTGCATTCTCTCGTCCGTCTGTTGTCTCTTGTCTTATACTTAGATTGCCAGTTCTCCGGGCCAGGGAACATCCTTTTTCTTTGTGTTTGCACAGTGTCCACCACAAGGGGGTCCTGGTCCACAAGTGAGGCTCCTAGATGTTACTGTAAAACGAATCAATAATATTAATACTTGATCAGGATTGTGCGACACAAAGAAAGAAGGACCTCTTGTGTCTCAGTGTAGAGGAGGATTCATTCTTGGTGTGCGGATACAGAATAGTGTGTAAGGCCAACCTGAGGGAAACCAACCTACAGAAACTGACGTGAATAGAAGAGAGAGACCGGTCTTTGGGAAACAGATGTGTCGGTGTAGTAGTTGTGTTTCAGTGCCCAGCAGCCTCCAAAGCCTGGGAGAGACTCAGGCCTCGATCCTCGAAGAGACATAGGTGCCTAACTCCCATTGTCAAAGGGATTTAGGTGCCCAAATGAATGTCAATGGGAGTTAAATGGCGGGGAGTTTTAGAAACCCACTAAGCATCGATCTGCATCTTCAGGCACCCAAATACCTTTATTAATCTGGTTTGCAGTGACTTGCTCACGGTCCCTCCTCTACCAGCGAAAGGCCCCAAGCTGAGCTCTGTATCCATACACCTCTGAATTTCACAGGTTCAAGATCCTAACCCGGCTCTGGACATAACAGTGGATAACAAAGTTGTGTGCTGCATAGAAAAGGAAAGCGGCTCACTTAGCTCCAGGCACATGCTTGGGGGGAGTCAAGGTTAGAACCTGGGTCGTTCCTCCCCAAAATGCAGCATGACTCTACCACCTGCATTAAAAGACGCTGCTGTGAATGGCCATGGCCAGCAATCCCTGCTTCCTGTGTGTGTGTTCACCACTAGATGGCAGCACCTTCTCTCACAACACACACACACTGCCTGTGCAGGGCTGCCAACTGTCCCTAAATTTACAGACAGTAAAGGAAAAAAAAACATGCAATTTTACTGCTGTCCGTAAATCTGTAAATTTACCTATGGGCGAGGAGGAAATCTCCTCAAAGCCTGCTCCCCATATCTACATTGCCACCAGCCCGGACTGGTCCCAGCTCACTGCAGTTGCCACGACTACAAGCGGCCTGCGGGGAATGGGACTGGGGCGGCTCCGGCACCCGTGTCTCCCACCGCATACCCTGTGCACAGCCCCACCGGCTCTCTCTGCTCTCCAGCAGCCTGACACCAGGCCCCAGGCCTGCCCGAGCTCTCCCAGCCCCACTCGCCACTGACTGACCCCGGCTGCCTGTGTCCAGCCGCCACTCAGCAGTGTTGGACCGACTGGGCGTGAGGGGCGGCAGGGACATTGGCGGGCTGGGGCAAGTGAAGGGGGAGCTGAGCTGAGAGAGAACTGGGAAGCAGCTAGCCACCCAAAGCCCGTCTCCGAGTCCCCCTCCCAGTCCCAGCTCGGGGCCCAGCCAGCACGGGAAGGACTGGGACCGGAGGGCAGACAGAGCCCCCTGCCACCGCGCCGTGGGGAGGGGAGAGCTGGTTGAACCAGGCTCCAGCGCGCTGTCCAATCCTGTGGATGTCAGGCCAGCCAGCTGCCAGCTAGCGAGAGCCGGCTCAGGTAT
>NW_027133807.1:0-12527 GCF_026122565.2 Emydura macquarii macquarii
GGATCTGGGGGCAGCCCCCCCCCCCGGTGCCACATGGAGCCGGGCCTGTCGCTGCTGGGAAGCCAGGGGCTGGGATCAGTTTGTGTCTCGACTTCCAGGGGCGCGTGGGGCTGTTTGTATTTTCTCCCCCCGGGTAACTGGGGGCCAAGGGAGCCCCTGCTGCTGGGGCTGACGGGGACCCTGGGAGCTCGGTGGGGGCCAGGCTGCCCCATCCCTGACTCAGCCCATGGGGCCCGGGCCCGGGGCAGTGGTCGCAGAAGGAAGTTGAGTCTCTGCACCCGGCCCAGCCGCCTTTGGGGGGCAAAGGGGGTGAGGCTCTCGCACGTCCCCGTGCGGATCACGAGATGGTGCGAGGGTGGCTGGACTCCTCGTGCCGGCTGCCGGAGGGGGAGGGCCCTGTCCCCGCTAGCCCCCCCACGTGTGCTCCACCTGCTCTGTGAGTATCCCCGGCTGCACCTCCGCCTCCCGGCTCCCTGCTCTGTCGGGTCCCTCACCGGGGCCTCTGGGCTCCAGCCTCCTCCGGCCGGGTCTGCTTTCTTCTGTGTGACCCCGGCCATCTCTCCGCGCCACCTGCCTGGGGAACCGCCTGCGCCCCTGCCCTCGACTGCCCCCTTCTTATCTCTGCCCATCCATCGCCCCTGGGCCCTGCCTGGCTGGGAACCTGCCGAGAAACTGGGGCTTCATCTTCTTGTGCTGTGGGAGCCCGGACTCCTGGGTTCAATTCCCAGCTGTGCCGCTGGCTCCCTGGGTGCCCTGGGCCAGTCCCTGCCCCTCTCCTAGCCCGGTTCCGGGGTAACGTGGAGACTGATCCTGCCTTCGGCTGTTTGCACTGGGAGCTCTTCAGGGCAGGGACCATCTCAGCGTGTCTGTGCAGTGCCTGGCGCGACGGTTCCGGCTCCTGATCGGGGTCTGTGCTGTGCCATGGGGCAAATCCACCCTGGTGTAGGGCAGCTTGACCCCTGGCTCTAGCGTCTGCCCCAGGGCGGTTGCCAGGCCCAGGCCATGCAGCCCAGCCAGGCACCCAACCCATGGGCAGCCCCTCCCTGCCCCCAGAGTCCCCAGCCCCACCCCTGGCCCCGTAGCACGGAGCCTGCAGCTGGGCCGGGGCTTGGACGCTGTGAACACCTGTTCTCCTCGGAGCGGCTGGCCCGATGCCAGGGGCCCTGACAGGCAGAGTCTGGGCTGGGATCCTGGGGGGGGGGGGATGGGAAGAGCTGGGGGAGCTTCCTGCAGAGGGGGCGGTCCTTGCCCAACAGCAGAGACCCACCAGCTGCACAGGGTGTTTACCCCCTCCCCCTTCCTCTCCCATTGACCTGGTGGGGGTCAGGCGGGTTCCTGGTGGCACCGGGGGAAGGGCGGCTGGCCAGTTCCCCGGCTCCCAGCTGGCATTTCCTGCCATAGCGTCACCCTTGGCTGGGGGGCAGCTGGGTCCTCGGTGCCTGGCTAGACCCACCCTGGGGCCAGGCTGTGACAGGGAGAGGCCCCCAGTGAGATACCTTATGGGGGTGGCACTGCCGGCCCACAGCATCTCTAAGCCCCCCTCAGATCACCGCAGGGAACCGTCTCCTCCCTGTCCCGTGCCCCCCACCCTGGTACCCGGGAGCTGTGAGCCCCTCCCTCTGTGAGCCCCGGTATTGCCTCCCCAGCGGGCCCAGGCCCGGGAAACTCTGGAGATTTGGTCTCCCCGTTGATAGGAAAGTCCCTGGAGAAGCAGGCGAGGGGGTTAATGGGTAACTTCCTGGGGGAAGCAGGAGCTCAGGGCAGCTGCTGCCTCTGGGCAGGGAGAATCTCTGCCCGGCAGTGCCCCTGGTGGGTGGAGGGGCCTGGAGAGCCGGGCAGGGCAGCGGGTGGCTTATAACCCCTAGAACAGCTCCTACGGCCGCTCTTTGCACCCTGCGTGTGCCTGTTCCCCTGAGCCCGTCTGCTAATCACCCCTCCCCGCACACACCATTTGCCAGGAACCTGCAGACAAAGCGGATCTGGTTTGGCGGTAACAGGCAGGCTGTGACCGGTCAGTAAATCATTAACAGACTCTGCGTTTGAGCCGGCAGAGGCCCATTCCACCGTCTAGTCTGGCTTCCTGCACAGGTCAGGCCAGAGACTCCCCAGTTACGCCGGGGCCGACCCCGGAACTTGCACTGGGGGAAGCATCTTCCAGAGACGCCCCAGCCTGGATCCACGCTGGAGAGTCCAGCCCAGCCCTCGGGAGCTCAGCCCAGTGGCCAGTGGCCCTCGCTGGGCCCAGTCTGGACCTTTCCCAGCTGGGCCGTGTCTGCCTTCGACGTCCAGCCGTCCCGTGTCTGGCCTTTGTGCGCTAGACGGGAGCTCTCCTGCACCTGGTGCGTTCTCCGCACGCAGGCGCTGCTGCGCTGTTCTCAGCCACCCCCGGCTCTGACACATCACACACGTCCAGCTCTGCCGGTCGCTCCTGCAAGGCATTTCCAGCAGCCCTTCTGTGGCCCTTCTCTGCCCTCGGATTTAATGCTCAGGAATCAGTCGTCACAGAGAGTCCCACAGCTCAGCTGGGGGCTTCTTAGCACCTGCCCCAGCTTCTAGCGACGGGCCTGGAACATCCTCACACCCGCTCCTGTGTTTGATCCGCCCTTGAGCAGCTCCTGGCTCAGCCTGGCTTAGCCATTGACCCCGGATCTTCCTGCAGAGCGGAGCTGGGCTGTGCACACCGGTCCCTTTCCGGCTGGGTCCTGCAGGAGGCCTGGTCCCCGCACCCCAGGGCGGCCCTGTCCTCTGACGCCAGCTCTGGCTATTTGGCACCGGTTGTTTGTGGCTCTCCCTGCCCTGTCGAGGTGCGTTACCGGCTCGTGTTTGCTCCACATGGGCCTGACCCCCGTGATCAGCCCAGCCCAGCAGCTCTGTGCTGCCAGCTGACCTGAGCCTGTCGTGTCGCGGACGCTGACCGGGACGCGGGCGCGTGGTGTCACGGTGGGATGCAGACCCAGGCAGAGGGGTCGTCGTGCTCCTGCTCCTCCGTCCCTGGCCACGGCGGGACCTGCAGAGCGTGGTGTCACTGGGTGCACCGCGACGCCCGCCTCTGTCTTGGCACAGACTGTGGCTCCCAGTCTGTCCAGAGGGGTCTGTCCGTCCGCGCTCCTGCCTCCTCTGTCCCTGTCACCCAAGGCTCACCCACTGGGGCGGGCTGGCGTCAGGCTCTGTTCTCCGGGGGACGCTCCCGTCTGTCCCCAGTCTGGACAGCGCTGCTCTGCCGCCCCACTCTGGTATCTGCCCCCCAGTCCTTGCTGTCTCTCCTGAAGCCGGATCCGAGGCTGGGCTGGTGCTGGGTGAGGAATGACCCCACACGGCAGAGCCCGTGGCACCCAGCACCCGTCTGCCACCCGCCGGCTCGTCTCTGTCCTGCCCCCCTGCCCCTCGGCCCTCAGGGGACGTCACCTGCGCCCAGTCACTCCTGCTCGCGCCCCTCTGCTGGCTCTGCCCAGCGCCTGCTCTGCCCTTCTGGGCAGTCCTGGATTCACCCCAGGGCGTCTGTGCCTCGTGGTGTGTTCCTGCACATCCTGCGCCCTGCCCTCCCCGCCCCGCCCTGTCCCCGCAGCAGGATGGGGTCAGCCTGGCGCTCACTGCCCTGGGCTCTAGGCTGGCACTCCCGGGGCAGGAGCGAGTTACCCGATCGGGACATGCGCCCCACTTGGCTGCCCCCCGCCCTCGGATAACTGCCCCCCTTTCTGTCCCGCAGGGAGAGTTGTCTGGGGTCACCATCACCCCCCACCTCGATCCCCATCGAGCCCCAAGCCGTGACCCTGAGCTGCGAGGCCGGGGGGCAGCCCCGGTTCCTACAGCTGGCTGCAGGGCAGTGAGAGGCCGGAGGCCGCGTCTCTGAGCCGTGACAGCCAGACCCTGATGCTGGGTCCTGGCAGCAGGAACCACCGATCTCCAAACCACCCTCCTCACCCCAATCCCCCCGTCTCTGGGCTGGATGAAGTGGGGGATGAAGTCTGGATCAGACGCTGCCATCGCCTGTCATTGCCTCCGCTGATCCCTCCCTGCCCGGGGACGTCTGCCCTGCTACTTCACTGTCTGCAGCCACATCCTCCAGCGCTCGGGGCCTGTCCAGCTTCTGATCATCTCCTGTCACTCACTGACCGACCCAGCGGCTCACAGACCTGGGAACCGGATCCAAGCAGGCAGGAGATTGGCATTTAAATCAGACTTCAAATCCAGCCCCTGGTCGGGGCCACAGCTTCTGTCTGACCCAGGGTCTCGGGCTGCTATTTCCCCTTTTCATCCCAGTCACGTGGGCCGGAAACTTCTTTATTCAACGCAAGTGAAGATTCTCCTGAAACTCACAGGACTCCAGGAGCAGATGATTTAAAAGAGGTCACCCAGCATGGTAGGGTGCGCCGACGCCTCCTATCTGCGACCCCTCGATCCTTGTCTGCAGTGATCTGTGGTGGCCTGATCCCAGGCAGACGGAGGGGCAGGACACTCGGTAACGCTCTCTCTGTTCCCTGCACTGAAATACTGCCCAGCCCACGGTGACACCCCACCAAACACTGGTACCTGAGAATGGGACCTTCACCCTCAGGTGTAGCAGCTCCCCCAGCGCCAACACCTGCTCTGGAACTGGGTTGTGTTCACCACGTGTAGCAGCTCCCCAGCGCCTGACACTGCTCTGGCTGTGAGTCCCCTGGCCGTGCTGCCCCCGGCCCTGCCAGCATGGCCCATCCCCGAGATGCAGCCACGTCTAGGGTGGGGCACGGCACCTGTTTATTGCCAGCACCCTCTCTACCCCTAATCCCATCCCTCTCTGTGTGGATGGGCCTGACTCAGCCAGCACAAACCCTCCAGGACCCATCGCCCTGCCCCTCGGGTCCCCTCTGACCCTGACGTGTGTCGCCGACTCTGTCCCAGCCCCGGGAGCAGCTGGACCTTTAACCCCACAGCCTGGGACCAGCTGGGCATGTGTGAGTGCCAGGCTCACACCCTGTCACCAGCCTCACTGCTAGTGCGAAGACTGAGGTGCTGGGTGAGCAGCCGGGCACACAACTCACGCCTGCCCCCATCTCAGGCACTCCTCACTGGGGGCTCTGTCTTTGTGTGTCCAGCCGGTGCCCAGGCCGCTCTGGATTTCTCCTGTCTCCAGCTGGGCTCCCTGTCTGTGTGGGACGTTCCCTGTCACCCGTCACTCTGTGCACCCAGCCTACGGGTCGGCGCCGTTCCTGCCCCCTGGTCTCTCCCTGTCTCTGCAACCAGGTCTGGGATCGTCGGGTTTGTTCTGGATTCACCCCTCAGGCTCTGTTCTCCAGGGGACGCCCCCGCCTGTCTCCAGCCCGGGTCAGACACCGGCTGTCCCCTGCCACTGCCTGCACCAATTCCACTCCCCGTGCCAGGGGCTCTGCTATTTCACTGTCTGCAGCCACATCCCTCCGCGCTCGGGGCCTGCCCCTCCTGACTGTCTCCTGTCACTCACTGACCCACCCAGCATGGGCCTCAGAACTCCAACCCAGCATCAGATCTGCTGTAAATCACACGGACCCATGGCCGGGCCATGTCTTCGCTGTCTGGACCCAGCGCTTGGCTGGATGCAATTTGCCCAGCATGTCAGCGTCCTCCATTCCCAGGCCAGGTGTTCTGTGCTCCCTGTTCCCCGGCCAGGGTCCCGCACTGCATTGCTTGGTTGAGCGCTGGGGTTCAGTGTTTGTATCCACACACACACACACACACCCCCGTGCAATGGGATCCTGGCCCCTGCGGCTGTTGGCAGGGATGGGTCGGGGTCAGGGCGTCCGGGCGAGAGCTGCATGGGCAGGTGTAGCCCACGTCAGCGCTGCAGGACTCGTGCTGCAAATGGGCGCCTGCCGCGTGCCCAGGCAGCCGGAGGTGCTGTGTCTCTGCCGGGTACCAGGGACTTTGTCCTGTTGCTGCACCCGTGGCCGGGCAGCCCTGCGGGGGAGGGGAGCTGTGTCTGCCCAGCTGCTTCCTCCTTCGCTCTCTTCCTCGTGCGGATATTTGCCGTTTCGTTCCTTGGGCGAGTATCTGCAGCTCAGCTCTGCCCTGGCATCGCAGCCGCCCCACCCCGGCACCGCCAGCTCCCAGCTGGGGAGGGTGTCATGGAGCCACCGGCCCTGTGCTGCGCCCCAGCTCCGGGACAGCCCCCTCGGGGACCCTTCGAGGTGCCAGACCCCAGAGGTCCCCTTGTCCCGCTGTCTGGCCCGGCTCACAGCTGTGAGTGCCAGTCTCAGGTCAGACTGTCAGAAAACAGGGCACAGGACGCGCTGCTGGTTTGGTCTGTCACTAGATTTCACCCAGCCAGGAACCGATGCGACGCCTGGATCACTCGCCCTGCTTACGGAGGAGCCGCAGACACGCCCTGGCTCTGCAGCCAGTCTCCGGTAACACACGGTACAGGGCAGCCAGTGTTTGTCAGTCCAAACGGCAGCAGCGATGGCCCAGCTGCTAGTTTCCCATAAGTCTCCCAGTGTTGCCCAAAATGGTTGTGGGGCCTCTGTCCTTTCGCTCCAGAATCCCCGGTCAGAATCCATCCGTGCAGAGACGCAGGGTCATTCCCTCAACCTGGGTGTGTAGATCTGTTCCCAGCAGAGGAGCTGACAGGCAGCGTCACCCCTGGCTGGGCTGAGTAGCCAACGCAGATGGGCTGGGAATTTCCTTTGTGGCTTCCCGGCCCTTGCTTTGAAGTTCCCCTGCTGCTCCCTCCACAGCTCTGAGGGCCAGTCCCGGGTGATGGGCAAAGGTCCTGTAAATACAACGTGAGCGTCACAGACAATCCTGCACTGGGGCTCAGGCACGTTTACACACCCGTCAGTTCACACCTGGACGCTTACACACCTGTCGAGCTGGGCAGAGGCGTGCGCAGCTGTTTCATTAAATTGTGTGTGGCCCGTCTGTGCCCAGGGCAGCTACCAAATACCAAGGTCTGGGCAGGCTGCAAACGGAGAGCAGATTCTCCCAGCGCTGGTGGGTGACACTGAAGCCAGACTTCCCAACCAGCCACAGAAGCTGCACTTCTGAATCCTCACAGAAGCCAGTCCACAAATACCCACAGCCCCTTTACTGCATTTCAGCTCCAGGCTCCCAAATCAGCACTAGGGCCAGTAAACAGACCAGTTATTTAACTCTCTGCTCTTTACTACAAAGGTTCCCTCTGACCCCAAGGGGTCAGCCACAGCACCAGAGCAATGTAAGTTTGGATCTTACCTAAAATCCCACGCTGCCAGCCAATCCTCTAGTAACTAAACTAAAGGTTTATTGTAAAAAGAAAGAAATAAACCGTGAGAGAAATGTTAACGGATTAGAGCAAATCAGATACATACACATGATTAAAAGTCCATGTACATCAGGTTCTAGAAGAATTGTGGAGTTGCAGCTTGTATAGTCTCCTCTGGTGTGCACCCAGCACCTGGCTGGTCTCAGTCCTTTGTTACACAGCTGCAGTTGCAGATGACTTGATCCAGAGGTTGGTAGGTGACTGAAGCTCAGGATAGAAATCAAAATGGTTTCTGTGGTTTGATCTTATAAACCCTCTGTGCCTGGCCATGCGGCTTGTGGGAAGTTACAAGAACTAAAATGGAGTCCAGAGTCACATGGGCCAATCCTGGGAACTCTTCAGGGACTTTTCATGTTCTGTATTTGAATTACCCGCTGGTGGAATTCTCGCCGCGTCGTAGTCTGCGCCGAGAAATATCACGAGGAACGGTATTTCGGCGGCAGATCACGGCGTGTTCCCATCCACCACAAAATCTAGAAGCTCCTTCTTTTTCGGTGGCAGATCGCTCTCTCTTCCGACCGCCGAAAAGTCACGCGCCCTCCAATCTCAGCGAGATGGCGCCGCGGGACACATCGAAAAGGTTCATGAGTCGGATGTTTGATACCCCTACATTAGAGTGTGCGTGGGCACACCCAGCACACCCCGTGTGCACGCCTATGGATCTGGGGCCGGTTCAGCACAGGGTGTACCTAACGCAGAGCAGCGAGTTACAGACCAGGGGAGATAATCCACACCGACGAGTCACGGTGTGAACGCCCCATGAGCTGTGCCGCTCCTGCCACCCTCGCACCCACTGACCTGCCTGCGGCTCTAGCCCGAGCTGCTGCGTCTGCTTAGCCAGCGCCACACCCTCGTCCCGAGATGGAGCAGGGACGCCGGGCAGCGTTGGCACAGCAGTCGGGTGTGTCGGTCCCCGGCCGCGGCCTGGAGAGCCCAGCGCTCTGTGCGGAGATGGGGAGGCCAGCACCCACCGCCTCTCGGGGCAGGGATCCTCCGCCGGCAGGAGAAGCTCTCCCCTCGGACAGGAGGCGTCTGCACGGAGCCTGCAGCGGTTAGTGTAGACAAGCCCCAGCCAGCTCCCGGGCGAGTCGCCCCCACCTGTCTGCAGCGCGGGTCAGACCCCGGCTGTCCTGTCACTGCCCACACCAATCCCCTCCCCGTGCAGGCTCTGCTACTTCACTGTCTGCAGCCACGTCCCTCTGCGCTCGGAGCTGTGCAGGGCCCAGCCCCACCCCGTGGCCTCTGTCCTGCAGGGGCTGCTCCAGCCACGCCACAGCTGGGCCGGACGCTGCCTGTCGGCTTCCAAACGACACCCGACCCCTGTGATCAGCGCGTCCTGCGCCTGCTCTCTGCCCGTCTCGCCCTCCCAGCTCTGTTCTCCCTGCGCTGCACCCGCCCCATGGCCTCTGTCCTCGGTGGGGCCCCCATCGAGCCCCACTGCAGCTCCCACAGCGACTCCCTGCCCCGCTCGCCTGGTGCCTCGGGCTGGTTCCCTCCTGGCCGGGCTAGTGGCCATGGCACTGCTGGGGTGGGGGGGTCTGTGCCGGCATCGGCCTCCGGGATGGCTCCAGGCCCCGGCCCCAGCCCCACCCCGGGTCCGTGTCCCCGCCTGAGACTCGGGGCCCGGCTGGCGCTGTCTGTCTGAGCCGCTGTTTCCTCCTTCGCTCTGTTGATTCTCTCTTGGGATTTACCGGTCCCCCCCCCCCCCCCTCCTCCCGCAGCCCTCTGAGCCCCAGCAAGGGGCGCTGCCGAGCACATCAGCCAGCAGGGTGGGGGGGCTCGGGGTGCACAGGGTGACGGGGGCCCTGAGGGAACAGACTGGGGGGACGATCCTGCCCCAGTGAGGGGGGTACAGACTGGCAGGGTGTCCTTGGACCTGCCGCTGGGCTCCGGACGCCCCCTCCCCGTCAGACTCTCGTGGGACGTTGGCAGACCCAGGGTGTCTGGGGCTGTGGGGCCCTTGTTGAGCTCTGGGGCTGGGCAGGAATGGGGGACGGAGCTAGGCCAGCGTGTGACCCCACCCCATTGGGTCGCCCCAATTTCCCTGGGTCAGGGAGAGCGGCTCTGGCAGGCTGCCCGTGGTGCCACCCCCGCCCCACGGCCCGGTTCTGGGACGGCAGCTCCGTCGGGTCGGGGAGGGGGGCAAGGACCCAGCACAGGGCCGTGTCCACGGGGCAATGCCGGCAGCACCAAGCACCTTATGGGGTCATGACCCTCCTGTCAGCCACAAACCATCATGGGCTCAGCTTGAGAATCCTGCTGTGGGTGCAGAGCCGGCGTCTCGTCTCCTTTCGAACCACAGCCGAGAGTGTCCCAAACATCACGGGACTCCGGGAGCCAGAGTCTCGGGGAGGCGCCAATAATTGTGACTCGACGCCGCGGAGAGGGACCTTCTGCCGGAGCCCGGAGGGCGACACCCGTCTCCGCAGCTCTGATGTGCAAAGGGCGAAGGACCCTTCCCACAGCACCGCAGGAGACTGGCCTGGACCTTCCCACAATGCCGTGGGACGGCAACGCTGGGACTCTTCCCACAATCCCACAAGGGGGCGACACTGGGACTCTTCTCCCAGCCCGGACGGATGGACAGAGGGGCAGGACACACGGTAACGCTGTCTCCGTTCCGTGCACAGAAATGCTGCCCCAGCCCACGGTGACGCCCAACCAAACCCAGGTGCTGGAGAACGGGACCTTCACCCTGACGTGTAACAGCTCCCCCGGCGCCGACACCCTGCTCTGGCTCCGGGACGGGTCGGACCTCGCGACTGATCAGCGGCTGGAGCTGTCCCCCGACAACCGGACCCTCACGGTGCTGAACGTCAGCCGGGGCGACGCTGGCGCCTACCAGTGCGAGGTCAGGAACCCCGTCCAGCACCATCCGCAGCGAGCCCAGCACCGTGACGGTGGCCTGTGAGTAACAGTAGCCCCGTCCCCCAGCCGTGCTGCCCCCGGCCCTGCCGGCATCACCCAGCCGCGGAGATGCAGCCACATCTGGTGTGTTGCGCGGGGGCTATTTACATGGGGATCCCTCACTGGCGCCCTCCCTCCCCTGATGCCCTCCTTCTCTGTAGATGAGACGGACTCTACCAGGATAGACCCGCAGGGACCATCACCCACCCCCTGGGGTCCCCTCCTGACCCTGACGTGCGTCTCTGACTCTGTCCCGCCCTCGCGCTATCGCTGGTTTCACAACGGCACCGACGCTAACGAGACCCGGAGCAGCTGGACCTTTAACCCCACGAGCTGGGCTCAGCAGGGCACGTTCGCGTGCCAGACCCACAACCCCATACACCAACCTCACTGCGCGGGCGTCTGTCGCCGTTCGGGTTGTAGGTGAGTCCCTGGGGCTGAACCCAGCGCGCCTCCCTGTCCGGCACCAGAAAACGCCCTGCTGGGGGCGCAAGGGGGCCGGGCTGGGGAATGGGACGGGGCCGGGCCGTGGGCTGCCAGTGACTCTCGGGGGACCCTTGGGCCATGGTGTGTCTCTGTACATGGTCCCTCCCTCTCCTGCTCAGCCCTGCTTCTCTCTAGGGCCAGCTGTGGGGGGGCCGGACTGGGGCTCGGCTGGGATCCGTCTCCCCCAGGGCTGGGGGCTCTGTTGTGGCTGTGGGGCAGTGGATCCGTCAATGTAGCGTCCAGCCCCATCGCCTCCCGAATCCCCCCGACACCAGCCAGTGAGAGCTGAGACCCCCCGCACCCAGCGCTGGGCCTGGGGCACTGGAGAGCACTGGCATCACTGGGCAGCCCCAGGAGACATCCCAGTTCCTGACCCTTCAGACCCTCCTGCCACCGTATTCGGGGTCCTGATGGGCCCAAACCTGCAGGCTCGGAGAGGGCTGCGGGGAGGGGCAGCTGGGGGTCCCACCGCCTGGGCCCTCACCTTGGGAGCTGAGAGGGAGCAGCATTGGGAAATGGGGGTCTGGGCGGGGGGTTAGGGTTGGGGGTCATGGCTGGGCTGCCTGATCCAACCCCTCCTTCTTCCCTTCTCCTCCAGCATCTCCAACTGCAGCCCCGGGAACGTCTCCTGTCAGCCGGGGCCATCGCTGGGATCGTCATCGGGTCGCTGGCCGGGGCGGGGCTGGTCGGGGGCCTGGTTTATTTCCTCTGCACTTGAGTAACAGACCCCTCCGGGAGAGCCAGGACTCCTGGGTTCCATGCCAGGCTCTGGGAGGGGACTGGGGATCTAGTGGTTAGAGCAGGGGGCTGGGGAGCCAGGACTCCTCGGTTCTCTGAGTGGGGGGAGGAGCTGGTGAGTTAGAGCAGTGGGGGGCTGGGATCCGGGCCCCCAATTCCAGCATCTCTGACGATTTCCCCTCCTCCAGGTTCTGGCCGCCGGAGCAAGACCCTCCAGGGCAGCGACACGACCCCCATTGTATGAGAACCTGCTCCCTGCAGCGCAGGCGGGCCCAGCGGTGAGTTACAGGCACTTAGCCCCGCCTGCGACCCCAGCCTGGAGCCCCCTTCCCAGAGCTGTGCCAGGGCCTCCTCACTCCTGACCCGCAGCCCCGGCTAGCCCAGTCCTGGCCCCTCCCCCATCCCCCAGCTCCGCTGGGCCCCTCACTCCCGACCCCGGCCCTCCTCTTTCCCACTCTCTGCTGGGGGCACCAACGTCCCAGTCTCCCAGGGCGCGTCAGCTCCCGGCCCCCCGGGCTGCGCTGGGGGTCTCTCGGGAGCGTGTTAATGACCCACCTGCCTCATTCTCTGCCCCAGGCCCAGCCTGGGGAGCCCCCCTGACACCAGCCCCACGTACCAGGTAAGGGACGATCTCGGGGCTCCCAACTCGGGGGGTGGGGGGCGGAGCTGCCCCCAGTACAGGCCCCGTGGCTGAGAACGGGGCTGGTTATCACATCCCGCAGTTGGGGGGGGGGGCAGAATCCGGCGGAGGGTCCCCCCCCCGTGAAAGGCTGGGAGCCCCGAGGCTGGTGAAAACCTCTAGGGGTGCCCAGCTGCAGATGGGGCAGGGATGGACCCGGGGGGGGAGGGGGTTTGTCAAGGCCTGGTGGGAGCTGTCCGGGCCCGGTGGAGGGGTGGGTCCCCCAGGGTGGGGGCGTCTCTGGCTCACGCCTCCCCATTTCCCCCAGACGCTGCAGCCCGGACAGCGGGACGTGTACGACCAGCTGAGGAGATGATGCCCCCCCAGTGCCCTGGTGCATGCTGGGATGACCCCTGTATCGGGGGGGTCTCTGCTGGGGCGAAGGGTCAGACCCACCTGCCCTGTCACAGCCGCTTTGCCAAGTTCACTAAAAGCCCCTCCCCCCGATTGGCTCGGTGTTTC